>NW_007255926.1:855793-864560 GCF_000164805.1 Carlito syrichta | reverse complement strand
GTCTCACTCTGTCGCCCAGACTGGAGTGCATTGGCCACTCCCGGCCACTGCAGCCTTGACCTGCTGGGCTCCAGCGATCCTTCTGCCTCAGCCTTCCACGTAGCTGGAACTACAGGCACGCGCTACCACACCCGGCTAATTTTTTTATTTATTGTAGAGATGAGGTCTCACCAAGTTGCCCAGGTGGGTCTTGAACCCGGGCTCAGGCAATTCACTCACCTCAGGCTCCCAAGGCACGGGTTTACAGGCTGAACCACCATTTGGTTTTTTTGGCAGTAGAAATATATGTATGTATCACTTGGATAATTAAATATAGTTTAATAGCTAATTAGGTTTCAGCAATGTCCCTGAAATTAATGACCCTTTTCTAATTTAAAATAGCCAAAGCATTGTGATTTCAACTCTCAATAAGACCAGTGTGTACCATCACCATTGAGATGTAGCTAGTAGGCACCATCATGGTTTCTCCGTTTTTTTGGCTGTTGTTTTTCTTTTTTTTGAGTTGGATTTACTGTCACCCAGGTTGGAGTGCCGTGGCATGATCACAGCTCATTGCAGTCTGGACCTCCTGAACTCAGGTGATCCTTCCATCTCAACTTCCCAAGTAGCTGTAACTACAGGTGTGCCCCACCATGCCCAGCTAATTTTTAAAATTTTTTTGTAGAGACAAGGTCTCACTAGGTTGCCTAGGCTGATCTAGAACTCCTGGGCTCAAGCAATCCCCTTGCCTTGGCATCCCGAGGTTCTGGGATTGCAGGCATGATAACAGATGTTTTGTATAGCAAGTCTTTTAGGAGGCAGAATAAACAGTTGGCCTACTTAAAAGTTAAAACTAAATCTTTGGGCCGGGTGCAGTGGCTCAAGCCTATAATCCCAGCACTTTGTAAGGCCAAGACAAGAGGATTGCCTGAATCCAGGGATTCGAGACCAACCTGGGCAACTTGGTGAGACCTTGTTTCTACAATAAATTTTTTTTAAAAATTAGCTGAGCATGGTGGCATGCATCTATAGTTCCAGCTACTTGGAAGGCTGAGGCAGAAAGATTGCCTGAGTCCAGCAGGTCGAGGCTGCGGTGGTTGTGAGCATGCCACTGCACTCTAGCCTGGGTGACAAAGTGAAACTCTGACTCAAATTTAAAAAAAAACCAACTAAATCTTTGCATGGCTTAATCAAACATGCTTTGCCATGCTAACTGCCATGCAAAAACCAAAAGTAAACAAGTCTCATTAGCAAAATAAGATTACATTAATTAAGATACTAGCAAACAAATACATGAATGAAAAAATGCATATTTCGTTAATTTATGACAATATTTTTCACTTACCTTTATATTTCATGTAGTTACATGACTTCAAAAGGGTATATTTTCAGCTTTTGAAGTTGTTTAAATCATTCAACTTTTTTCATCTCATTTACAATGTTAATTTTATTTTCCACTTTACATTATCCATTATAAGACTGGACAGTGGATATTTCCCCATCTCACATGTCCTAGGTCACAAGTTAAAAACATTAGAATTCTATTTGACTCCTTGTTCATCATCTTTATTCAATCTAATACTCAAATCTTGTCCTGTCTCTTTTAAAACTTGTCTAGGATTCAGGAGGAACTTGCTTCTTTTTTTTTTTTTTTTGAGTTGGAGTCTCACTCTGTCACCCAGACTGGAGTGCATTGGCCACCGCAGCCTCGACCTGCTGGGCTCCAGGGATCCTTCCGCCTCAACCTTCCAAGTAGCTGGAACTACAGGCGTGCGCTACCACACCCGGCTAATTTTTGATTTATTGTAGAGATGAGGTCTCGCCAAGTTGCCCAGGCGGGTCTCGAACCTGCAGGCTCAGGTAATCCACTCACCTCAGCCTCCCAAAGCGCTGGGATTACAGGATGAGCCACTGAGTCCGGCGGGAACTTGCTTCTAATCACTTCATAAATAGATAACTATAATAGTTTCCTAGCTGATATTCCTCATCAAATTTACCTAAAGCAATTTTATCTCTTTCTTGCATAAGAATTTTGAATAAGGCAGTGGTTCACCTCTGTAATCCCAGCACTTTGGGAGGTCGAGGCGAGAGGATTGCCTGAGTCCAGGGGTTTGAGACCAACCCAGGCAACTTGGTGAGACCTCATCTCTACAGTAAATCAAAAAATTAGCCAGGCATTGTGGTGCGTGTCTGTAATTCCGGCTACTTGGAAGGCTGAGGTGGAAGGATCACTGAGCACAGCAAGTGGAGGCTGCGGTGGGTGTGAGAGTGCCAGTGCACTCCAGCCTGGGTGACAGTGAGACTTTGACTCCAAAAAAAAAAAAGAAATTTTGAAGGATTTCCTCTTGCATTACAGCACCAAGTCTGAACATCTTTGCTCAGTTTTCAAAACATTATTCTGCTCCCAGATGTGTACCTCCTAGCCTGACCAGACAGGTTCCTTACTATGCTCATTTTAATTGCTATACATTGGTCAGGTTATTTTCACTTTCCTCAGTTGTTTTTTCTTTTCTTCTTTTACAAATCTATTAAACCTACATAAGATCTCATTTCTTGAAGAAATGTTGTCCAGTTACTCAGCCCACTCTGATTTTACCTTTCATAGAATTTCTCTGATGGTTATAACCAACCATATTTTATGGCCTTGCAATTTTAAAATAATCACCCAAACTATAAAAGCCTGATGTATTTCTCAGCTTCGTGAGTCTCTTGGTGAACTCTATATTCAAATGCTAACAAGGTTTTAGCACTTAATTCTCTAATTGCTCTATATGCTGTCTACTCTTTTCAACTGGGTTATAAAAAGCATTAGATAGAAACAAATTATGTAACATCTTCTACACCACTAGCACATCTCCAGGTACTTGGTGAATACCTAATTAACTTATACTCTTTCCAATTAATTATACTTTAAACTGTTAAAACTAAAACCTTAATTTTCAGCTTGCTACTGAAAACCTTTTCTGCTTTAGTAAGCTATTATACTGAAGATAACTTCATAATTCTCTATTTTATTTTTATTATGAAAATTTTTATTTTATAGTGCTATCATTCTATATGATGGAAATTGAACTAAATCTAGTAAACTGAAGGATTTGCCTGGGACTTTTAAAATATTAGCTTTTTATTCTTCTGGAAATTTAATATGGAAAATATCTGGCTGGGCACAGTGGCTCATGCCTGTAATCTCAGCACTTTGGGAGGCTTAGGGAAGAGAAGTTTGAGACCTTCCCAGGCAACATGGTGAGACCTCATCTCTACAAAAAAACCAAAAACTGAGTTGGACGTGGTGACACGTACTTGTAGTCCCAACTACTTGGTAGGCTGAGGAAGAAGGATCTCCTGAACCTGGAGGTTGAGGCTGAAATAAGCCATGAATGTGCCACTGCACTTCATCCAGCCTGTATGACACAGTGAGACCCTAAGTCAAAAAAGAAAAGAAAAAAACCAATTAATTGAAAACTTCTGGGTGGTTTTTAAGAGAAAGCATGTGCGTATTTATTTATTCATTAAAAAAATGGTTACTGAGTGCCTACTGTGTACAAGATAGTATTCTAGGCATTGGGGATTCAGCATGAAGTAATACTTGCAGTCCCTGCTCTCATGAAGCTTAAATTCTCGCAGGAAAATACTGACAACAAACACCCCACCCCCAGAGATAGATCTATATCAAATAGATGTACATAAATTATATATATATAAGTTATATACATATATACAATGCAGACATATCTATGTACAATTTTATATAGTGATGAAGATGGCTATGGCTATATCAATTTTAGGTGCAGCATCTATAGTGAGATGCAGAAACTGAGTGTACCATGGAGAACAAAAATACAGCAGGGAAAGAGGATAGGAATAAGGTCCAGGGTGGGATTGGGTTCTGGAAAGGCTTCACTGACAATTATCACTGTCCTTGTTGACATCAGTGAGTGCTATATCCCGCATCTCTCAAATGCTTCCTGTTCCCGTACAGCCTTGGATTTAGGCCTATCAATTGTCATTCTACAAAAATTAACAATAAGTTGGAGAAAGCATTATTTTCGGTGTGATTATTATAAGCAATTTAAAACACATGATTACACATAAAGGTTAATTGTTTAGAAAAGTACCACCTTTAATATGTAAAGACAAAGAAACTAGCAAAAGGAGATTAAACTTCCAAATAAATCTTTTTTTTAAGGGCTTGGAATGGGTTCTTGAACCAGAAATACATTCTTGTCTTTTAACCCTAAGCTTTTGGTATTCCCTTTTTTTTTTTTTGAATTGGAGTCTCACACTGTTCCCCAGGCTGGAGTGCAGTGACATGCTCATGGCCACCACAGCCTTAACCTGCTGAACTCAGATGATCCTTCTCCTCAGCCTTCCAAGTAGCTGGAACAACAGACATGCACCACCACACCCAGCTAATTTTTTGCTTTATTGTAGAGACAAGGTCTCGCCATGTTGCTCAGGCTAGTCTTGAACCCCTGAGCACAGGCAGTCCTCTCACCTCCACCTCCCAAAGTGGTATGATTACAGGTGTGAGCCACTGTGCCTGGCCATTCCCTTATTTTTGAGGAATTTTCCCTCGCTGTGGGTTTTGGGGAATGATGAAATGGGACAAGTGTTGTATTCCTATTTTTAAAAGAGAGAAATACCTAGTATTAGTTAAATCATGGTAAATAGATGCTGTTCAAGTTTCTGTTCCCTACTCTAATCTCCCAATTCTAGAATGCCCTTAAAAATGTTATAATTTAAGCTGGGCTTGGTGGCTCAGCCTGTAATCCTGCGCCTTTGGGAGGCTGAGTGAGTGGATTGCCTGAGCCCGCGGGTTCAAGACCTGCCTGGGCAGCACGACTTCATCTCTACAGTAAATCAAAAAATTAGCCGGGCGTGGTAGCACATGCCTGTAATTCCGGCTACTTGGAAGGCTGAGGCGGAAGGATCGCCGGAGCCCAGCAGGTCGAGGCTGTGGTGGCCGGGAGCGGCCACTGCATTCCAGTCTGGGCGACAGAGTGAGACTCCAACTCAAAAAACAACAACAACAACAACAAAATGTTATAATTTTAAAATATAAATGATGCATATGTGATGGCTCACTCCTATAATCCCTGCACTTTGGGAGGCCAAAGCAGGAGGATCACTTGAGCCTGGAGTTCATGACCAATTTGGGTACCATAGTGAGACCCTGTCTCAAAAAAATTTTAAAAAGTCATAATCTTACTCTCAAAATAAATTCTACCAGATGGCAATTGTAAAGTGTTTTTTTCTCTTTTAACCTTTTGGTCCACATTTTTAAGTAAATTTTCATGTAAATGTAAAATGTACTATCTTTTAATTAATTTATTTTTTTGAGTTGGAGTCTCACTTTTGTCGTCCAAGCTGGAGTGCAGTGGCATGCTCACGGCCACTGCAGCCTCGACCTGCTGGGCTCAGGCTATCCTTTCACCTCAGCCTTCCAAGTAACTGGAACTACAGACACAAACCACCATGCCCCGCTAATTTTTGTGACTTATAGAGACGAGGTCTCACCAAGTTGCCTAGGCTGGTCTTGAACCCTTGGACTCAGACAATCCTCTCACCTTGGCCTTCCAAAGTGCTGGCATTACAGGCTGAGCCACTGCGCCTGGCCAGAATATATAATCGTAACAAACCTGATTTCCAACCCTAACATAGCTTGGGCATTTAGTAAATATGCAATATTAATCATGCATGTTTGTGTTTACATTTTTTAGAATTACTTCCTCTGTAGTAATTGCCTAGGTTTTTTGTTTATTTGTTTGTTTTTTGCTTTTTTTTTTTGATATATTGTAGAGATGAAGTCTCACCAAGTTGCCCAGGCTGGTCTCAAACCCCTGGGCTCGCCTTGGCCTACCAAAGTGCTGGGATTACTGGCTTGAGACTATGCCCAGCCTGACTAGTTTTTAAATTAAAGCTTATTGTCACCTTCAGGTTGTGATCATTCTTCCTGTTTCTCCGTGTTATTCACAGGAGTCCAGCTGCTTGCTCTTTTAGTTCCCACTTTGAT
Source organism: Carlito syrichta (assembly GCF_000164805.1). Classification (NCBI taxonomy): domain Eukaryota; kingdom Metazoa; phylum Chordata; class Mammalia; order Primates; family Tarsiidae; genus Carlito; species Carlito syrichta. Next base: position 858,568 of record NW_007255926.1, on the reverse strand, counting down.
CTCTTACCTGCTGGATGAAAATTCTTTTGCCTCAGCAAATTCAGCTTCCAAAGATCTTCATGAGTTCGCACTCCAGAATTTAATGCACATCGGACCTCTGTATCCACATGCCTTCAAGACAGTAATGGGCGCTGCTCCTGAGTTGAAAGTACGTCTAGAAACTGCTGTTCGTGCAAGTCAAGCCAGCAAGGCCAAAGCAGCTGCCAGGCAGCCGGCCCCTGCTATACATTCTGCACCAACAATTAAGCTGAAGACAAGCTTTTTTTAATTTGTTCTTTCATTTGCTTTTATTTATATTGTCTACTATGCCTCATGAGTGATAGCTGCTATATCATGCCAGGCTATCTGTGGGTTCTATTTTATTTGTACATTGGTATTATAGTGCTTTTGAGTAGGTTAAGTGAAATAATGCTCACACCACTTACTGATTTTTAGGAGAGATGTTTTTATCATGCAGTGATGTGTTTTCATTTTTCTCCTAATAATGTTTCTCTTTTATTAAATAATTTATTTTTTAAACATTGAGCCATAGTCTTTTAAATTTAAATGCTAAAAGCATAAGTGTAGGGTGTAGTCAGACAGCCTGTTGATTTTGTCAGGGAAAAACAGATCAGAATTCAGCATCTGTCATGAAAAAAATGAATGGAAAAACAAGACCTTCAATTTTGAAGTAGCCAACATAATGGAGAATGTCTGTTTTGTGGTGTATATACTATGAATAAAATCACAGCATTTTCTAAGCATTTCCCAAGATGTCCTTATCTTTCTGGTGGGTCTTTTTACTTTCATAAATTACTAAATTATGCTTGTGTATATTTTAGTTGTTAACTGAATTAAAATTCTAATGTAAAGGTTCATTAAAATGTTTCAAATGTGATGTAACATTCTGCTTTTTTTTTAATGACTAAAATTTGACCCCAGTTATGTTTTGTAATTACATAAGCTCAGGTTTGGCTACAATGGTTAGTTTTGTTCATCAAATATTTATTGAATGCCTACTGTGTCTGAGGCATCCAGCTAAGTGCTACAGGGCATACAGAAATGAATTCACTGTCATTAGTGCAATGATAGTCTCTCATGCAATGGGAATTTTAGCACATGAAACAGATAACTCAAGAAATGAATGTTTGCCATTGCATTTAGCATGTTTTAAATACCAAGTTTCACTAGACAAGGTAACACAGACTGTAGGAATATAATCAAAAGCAAGTCACTTTTGAAACATTTTCAAATGCATCACTGTCACTTGCTGTCTGCTGTTTATTCTCTCCCGTGCCCACCCCCCTGGGCAGCTTACACATTCAAAGCGTTCTTTCTTATTCATTTATTTTACAAATGAGGTCTTGCACAGAGGCCTTGGCTGGAGTGCAGTGGGACCATCATAGCTCGCTCGAGCTCCTGGCCTCAAGTGAACCTCCCTCCTCAGCCTCTGTAGCCACTGCTCCCAGCTTACTCAGTCCATTCGTTTTGTCCTCAGTCAGAGAGGCGCTCTTGCCTGATTTCTCACTGACTTCTGGTTTTTTTTTCATTTCAGATTTGCATTTCTAAAATTATTCTTGTATTTTGTTTTTATTTTTGGCAATAACTTTATTGAGGTAGAATTCACTTTATTGAGACTGAATTATTCCATTCATCCATTTAAAGTGCACAGTTCAGCCATTTCTTACTAGAGTCTGGTGTGGACATGTGCTCTTTGAGCTCTGGCCCCCTCTCCTACCTTAGAGAAGTGAATTTTCTCTCTCTCTCTCTCTCTCTCTCTCTCTCTCTTGCTCTCTCTCTTGCTCTCACTCTGTCTCACTTACTTTCTAAATAAACTATATTCTCTAATCTTAAAAAAAAGTATAGAATTCATATATTCACAGAGTGGTGCAACCATCACCACAATCAATTTTGAACATTTTCATACCCCCAAAAAGAAACCTTTACCCTTTATTTGTGATCCCATAATCTCCCCATTTTCCCTCAGCCACAGACTACTACTAAGCTACTTTCTGTCTCTATACAGATTTTCCCATTATGGAAATTTCATATAAATGGAATCATATAATGTCTGTGGTTTTAAGACTGGCTTCTTGACTTAGTGTAATTTTCTTTTTCTTTTTTGATTCAGAGTCTCACTCTGTCACCCAGGATGGTGTGCAGTGACACACTCATGGCCACCGCAGCCTTGACCTGCTGGACTCAGGCAATCCTCCCGCCTCAGCCTTCTAAGTAGCTGAAACTACAGGCATGCGCCTCTATGCCCGGCTAAGTTTTTTGATTTATTGTAAAGACGACGTCTTGCCATGTTGCTCAGGCTAGTCTAGAACTCCTGAGCTCAGGCGATCCTCTCTCCTTTGTTTCCCAAAGTGTTGGGATTACAGACGTGAGCCACCTAAATACTTTATATTCATTATTTTTACTCAATCATTGTGGAATGATGAAGATAATAAGCCCAATTTTCAAAAAATATTTAATTTTATAAATGATTATTTCTGGTATTCATTCATTTTTTTTTTCTTGAGTTGGAATCTCACTCTGTTGCCCAGGCTAGAGTGCAGTGGCATGCTCACAGCCACCCCAGAATCGACCTGCTGGGCTCCAGAGATCCTTCTGCCTCAGCCTTCCAAGCAGCTGGAACTACAGGCGTGTGCCACCATGCCAGGCTAATTTGGTGGCTAATATTTCGATATTTTGTTGTAGAGATGAGTTCTCACCAAGTTGCTTGGGCTGTTCTCAAACCCACGGGCTCAGGCAATCCACCCACCTCAGCCTCCCAAAGGCTAAGCCACTGAG
>NW_007255926.1:847214-855773 GCF_000164805.1 Carlito syrichta | reverse complement strand
TTTTTTTTTTTTTTTTTGAGTTGGCATCTCACTCCATTGTCCAGGCTGGAGTGCAGTGGCATGCTTCACAGCCACTCCAGCGTCGACCTGTGATCCTTCTGCCTCAGTCTTCCAAGCAGCCGGAACTACTGGCGCGCGCTACTCCACCTGGCTAATTTTTTAATTTTTATTGTAGAGATGAGGTCTCACCAAACTGCCCAGGCTGGTCTCAAACCAGGAATCTGGTAGTCCTCTCACCTCGGCCTCCCAGAGTGCTGGAACTAAAGGCTTGAGCCTCAGTGCCCCAGCGAAAAATGCCTTTTAAAAGCGGACTTTAATCTTGTCTCATGAATATAAAAATGCAGTCAGAGGAAAAGGGAAAATCAATTTCATATCATTATAAATTATTTAGTTTTGGCCAGGCTCTGTGGCTCAGCCTGTAATCCCAGCACTTTGGGAGGCCCAGGCGAGTGGATTGCCTGAGCCCACGGGTTCAGGACCAGCCCAGGCAACTTGGCCAGACCTCATCTCTATAATAAATCAAAAAATTAGCCTGGCCACCAAATTAGCCTGGCATGGTGGCACACGCCTGTAGTCCTGGCTACTTGGAAGGCTGAGGCAGAAGGATCCCCGCAGCCCAGCAGGTCAACGCTGGGTTGTCGCGAGTGTGCCACCGCACTCCAGCCTGGGCAACAGAGTGAGGCTCCAACTCAAGAAAAAAAAATTCAGTTTTAAGTAAAAAGTTACATTCATTAAGATTTGGGGAAAATTACCACAACCCACCACCCAGACCAAAATAATGCCAACAGTTTAGTTTACTTCCTCTCATAGTTGTAATTATCATACACGGAGCATGTTGTATCCTGGTTTTTTCCATTTAGTTTATAAACATTCTTTCATAGGTTTGCTCTCATGGGATGGATTTAGTGATGGCTGTTGTTTTGGTGGCTACTTAACAGTGGACGTACCATTATTGACTTAGTCATATCCCTATTCTTGGATACCTTATTTCAAGTTCTTATATTTCTAGAAATAATGTTGCATTTGCCTTTTAAAAATAAAATTTTGACTGTGGGAGACCAAGGTGAGAGGATTGCCTGAGCACACAGGTTCAAGACCAGCCCAGGCAACTTGGCAAGACCTCATCTTTACAATAAATCAAAAAATTAGTCAGGCATGGTGGTGTGCACCAGTAGTTCCAGCTACTTGGAAGGCTGAGATGCAAGGATTGCCAGAGCCCAGCAGGTCGACGCTGGGGTGGCCATGAGCGTGCCACTGTGCTCCAGGCTGGGCGACAGGATGAGATGCCGACCCAAAAATAAATAAGATAGAATAGAATAAAATAAAATAATAAAATTGAACTCTTTGAGGTTCCATTGTGAATTGTGATTGTGCCATTGCACTTCAGCTTGGGCAACAGAGTAAGACTTTGTCTCTAAGAAAAATAAATTTAAGAAAATTGAACTCTCAGCCGGGCTCGATGGCTCAGCCTGTAATCCTGCACCTTGGGAGGCTGAGGTGAGTGGATTGCCTGAGCCCGCGGGTTCGAGACCCACCTGGGCACCTTGGCGAGACCTCATCTCTACAATAAATCAAAAATTAGCCGGGCGTGGTAGCGTGCACCTGTAGTTCCAGCTACTTGGAAGGCTGAGGTGGAAGGATTGCCGGAACCCAGCAGGTCGAGGCTGCGGTGGCCAGGAGCGGCACTGCACTCCAGTCTGGGCAACAGTGAGACTCCAACTCAAAAAAAAAAAAAATTGAACTCTCCACCTCCATCTCTAAAACCTGCTTCTTGACCCATAATCTCTCATCAATCTATTTTTGTCTTGCTGCTTAACCCTAAGTTTTTGTGTCACCCTGACACTCATCACTTTCCATAGCACTATACTTACATTATCACCAAGTCTCCTCAATATCTCACCAGATCTCTCCATGTGTCTTTATTTTTATTTTATGTTTGAGTTGGACTCTCACTCCATCACCCAGGGTGGAGTGCAATGGCCCCCTCACGGCCACCCCAGCGTTGACCTGCTGGGCTCTGGTGATCTTTCCGCCTCAGCCTCACAAGGAGCCAGAACTACAGGCGTGCACCACCACACCTGGCTAATTTTTTGATTTATTGTAGAGATGAAGTCTCACCAAGTTCCCAGGTTGGTCTTGAACCTGCGGGCTCAGGCAATCCACCCGCCTCAGCCTCCCAAAGTGCTGGGATTATAGGCTGAGCCACCAAGCCCAGCCATTTTATTTTTATTTTTTTATTTTTTTGAGTTGGAGTCTCACTCCGTCACCCAGGCTGAAGTGCAGTGGCTCACTCATGGCCACCCCAGCGTTGACCTGCTTGGCTCAGGTGATCCTTCTGCCTCAGCCTTCCAAGCAGCTGGAACTACAGGTGCAAGCTACCTCGCCTGGCTAATTTTTTTATTTATTGTATAGACGAGGTCTCACCACATTGCTCAGGCTGGTCCCGAACCCGTGGGCTCAGGCAATCCTCTCGCCTCAGCCTTCCAAAGTGCTGGGATTACAGGCTTGAGCTACTGCACTCGGCCTGGATCAATTTCTTAACTTGACCTTTAAGGCCCGATCTGGTCCTTACCTGCTTCACCTCCTCATTTTATTTCACGTGCTCATAACCATATGCTAGCATCCTTATCTGTCAAATATAAATAGCTTTAGTATTTCTCTCATACAGGCATTGTCAGGATTGAATTAATGCACGTAAAATGTGTTCTTTTCACTGAGTCAATGCTCAGGAAGTATTAGCTCTACAAATAATAATTGTTATCACTTTCCTCTCGCTCTGTGTGAACCATATTGGAGTTCTTTCAACCAACACACTGTCTAATTCTGCAGGAAAACCATTTCATCCTTATTTTCTAGCTAATTTATACTCTTCCTTCCTGTTTTCATCTGCGTACGTTTTTGTAAAAATATTGCAGCATTAATTTGGTTGTTGCCATGTTCTAAATACCATATTATTTAATTTATCTTTTTCCCCTATGATGAATTTGCATGTATTGGCTCCTTAAGCTTGAATACAATCAGTTTACTGTTCATGATGCTATGTGTGGTGAGTTTCTGTGAAAGTGTGTGTGAGCTAGTTCAAACCACTCTACTTTTGTTACCTCATGCCCTCCCTGCAGCTGAGGGGAAATCTGCACAAGAAGATAACACAGATAATGATAGACTTTTCCATCACAGAGAACAACTGTAAGTCCTATAATTAACATGTATTGAACAACAGTGCCATATTGAGGGCCTGCAGGGTAGAGAGAGAGAGATATGGTACATGCAGAATAGGTTCAATCCTGTTTTAGGAAATCAAAGAAAAGTATGAGTCCTCAGGCGGGCCCAGTGGCCCACAGCTGTAATCCTAGCACTTTGGGAGGTGGAGGTGAGAGGATTACCCGAGCTCAGGGGTTCGAGACCAGCCTGGGCAACTTGGCGAGACCTCACTTCTACAATAAATAAAAAAATTAGCCGGGTTTGGTGGAACACGCCTCTGGTTCCAGCTACTTGGAAGACTGAGGTGGAAGGATCACCTGAGCCCTACAGGTTGAGGATGTGGTGGCCATGAGCTTGCCACTGCACTCCAGCTTGGGCGACAAGAGTGAGACTCCTACTCCAGAAAAAGAAAAAAGAAAAGTACAGATCCTCAAAAATTAAAACAAAAATGTATTGGACTTCTGTAACTTCATTTTTCTTGCTTTCAGCCATAATACCCAAATCCCTCTCTCTCCTCTTATTCTTTTTTTTTTGAGTTGGAGTCTCACTCGGTCGCCCAGACTGGAGTGCAGTGGCCGCTTTCGGCTACCGCAGCCTCTACCTGCTAGGCTCCGGTGAGCCTTCCACCTCAGCCTTCCAAGTAGCCAGAATTACAGGCATGCGCTACTACACCCGGCTGATTTTTCGGTTTATTGTAGAGATGAGGTCTCGCTGCCCAGGCGGGTCTCAAACCCGCGGACTCAGGCAATCCACTCACCTCGGCCTCCCAAAGGCGTGGGATTACAGACTGAGCCACTGAGCCCAGCTTCTTCTCTTATTCTTGTTCTTTTTTTTTTTTTAATGTACCACAGTTTATTTTTTTTTCCATTTTTGAGAATCAACTTAATTTATGTCTAAGGAATACCAGGTTGGAGCTTAGGGAGGAAGTGCTGTTTTGAACAATTCAGCCTAAATGAAGACTGGGTGTATTCTGCCGAGAATGTGACTATACCTGGAAATGAGTTCATCCCTGTTGCAAAGTTGGCAGGAATAGCCAGCTTATGAAAAATATTCTTCCATACACCACACACACACATAAGCACACGTGCACGTGCACATGTGTGCGTGCACGGTTATTTTTATGTCATGAAGATTACATTAATTGCTTGGAATTCAGCTTCTGGCTTAGAAATGGGGACACCTTGGTTATTAAAAGACAACAACAATCTAGTTTTTTTTTTGGTATTTTTTTTTGAGTCAGAGTCTCACTCTGTTGCCCAGGCTGGAGTGCAGTGGCATGCTCATAGGCACTGCAGCCTTGACTTGCTGGGCTCAGGCAATCCTTCTGCCTCAGTCTTCCAAGTAGCTGGAACCACAGGCGTGTGCCTGGCTAATTATTATTATTATTTTTTTTGGTAGAGACGAGGTCTCACCAAGTTGCCCAGTCTGGTCTCAAACCCCTGGGCTCAGGCAATCCTCTCACCTCTGCCTTCCAAAGTGCTGGGATTACAGGCATGAGCCACCATGCCCAGCTAAAATTTAATTTTAAAATTAAAATTAGGCATCTCACTAACATCAACCATACTCTTCCAAAATAAAATTATGGTGATAAAAATAACAACTAATAGAAGCTATTTTCTCATCCGATCAGAAGACTGTGATAAGGATTTAATTCTTGGATTCCAAGAAAAATTTAAGATGTTCCAACTCCTTCATTCCCAACTTGTTACTGGCTGTTTCCCGAATCCAGCCATCACCTGACTTTACTTTTAGGGAGTAACTTTGGCTGGAGTCTGATAGCAGGCAGAAGTAGAGACTGGCCTCATGAAACAGGGTAGGCAGAAAAGGGAGGTGAGAGTGCTTTGAGAGGGGGGAGGTGGTGGAAGTGGATACACAGTGGATTATTGCATATTCCTGTTCCCCAGAGCACTCTGCATCACTGGTAAGGTCTCTCTCCAATCAAGCAGTCCTCTTTTTTTTCTGGCCAGAACTTCCAAAGAGCCATCAAGTTCGATTTGAAGCCTTTTCTTTGAGCAGTTAAAAACAGACTCGCAGGGTGCGATGGCTCATGCCTGTTATCCCAACACTTTGGGAGGCAGAGGCCAGAAGATTGCCTGAGTCTAGGGGCTGGAGACCAGACTGGACAATTTGGCAAGACCTTATCTTTACAATAAATCAAATAATTAGCGGGGTGTGATGGCGTGTGCCTGTGGTTCCAGTTACCTGGAAGCTTGAGGCGGAAGGATCGCCTGAGCCCAGCAGGTCAAGGCTCTGGTGGCCGTGAGTGTGCCACTGAACTTCAGCCTGAATGACAGAGTGAGAATCCAACTCCAAAAAAAAAAAAACAGCAAAGTAACTCAAAGGGAAGGTCTTCTTTTTATTTGTTTATTTATTTTTATTTTTTATTTTTTTTGAGTTGGAGTCTCACTCTGTCGCCCAGGCTGGAGTGTAGTGACATACTCAGGGCCACCGCAAATCTCAACCTGCTGGGCTCAGGCAATTCTTCCACCTCAGCCTTCCAAGTAGCTGGAACTATAGGTGCACACCACCTCGCCCGACTAATTTTTGTGATTTATTGTAGAGATGCGGTCTCACCAAGTTCCCTAGGCTAGTCTCGAACCCCAGGGCAATCCTCAGGCAATCCTCTTGCCCTGGCCTCTGAAAGGCTAAGCCACTGTGCCCGACCTGGTCTTCTTTTTAAAGTAATATTTTGTTAAAATTACACATGAAATATAAAAATTTTTCAAAAAAGTGAAAACTAAATTTCTTCATTATTCCTCTTTACTTGAACTACTCAATATTTTGATATATTAGATGAATGTGTCATGACATTACAGATCTTGAATACTATTTTGAGTGTAAATAAGTCCTTGAAAAGCAAAAGAGATATTGTGAATAATAAAGTTGAACTATGAATTAAAATCATCCTTTTGTATATGCACAATAGTCCAGATTATCTGTAAATTTGATAACATTTTATAGTCTGGTATAAATTGATTTAAAGGAATTGTCAGCTATGTCTTCTATTAGAGAAAAAAAGTTGTTAAAAAACTTGTAAGATTACTTAAGTCCCTCAGATGAAAAAAAATACCATTGTTTGCATTATTGTTCCCTTGGTACTTTGGTAGGTCTAATAAGTAAAAGAGAGGACTCAACCTGTCAATAAAATGATTACAGAACTGGGAGTCAAGAAATCTGGGTGCTAGTTTTGGTTTTGCCGCTCACTCAAAGTCTCATTGTAGATAAATCTCTATTTCTTTGGAATTTAGTTTCTTGAGCTGTAAATGAGAAGATTGGGCTGTATCTTAAAGGACAGTGACAGCCAAGATAATTTATGGCACGGAATTGGCCAGGCCTGGATTGATCTTTTAGGATAATAAAGAATGAATTCATTAAATAACTGAGTGCAGAGAGTTTGCCATTTCTATTTGCAACCAGAGCCCATACAATGTGTTTCCTGTCCCTTCTGCAAGTAGGGAGGACACACACAGGATGTCTTTCCCTTACATGTCACTTACCAGTCTATATCTTTGTATTTTTTTTCATAGCCATCAAGTCTGATAACCCAGAAGTTCATCCTACAAAACATAAGAATGACAAATAACTTGTAAGGGTAACAAAATAAGTTCTTTATTTCATTTGCTTCATTTTTTTTCAGGGGCCTTCCTTTCTCCCATTGTTGTAGTGCGAGTTTTAATTTTCTTTTTCCTTTTCGTTGAGGTGGTATTTCACTCTATTGCCCAGGCTGGAGTGCATAGCCTAGACCTCTGGGCCCAGGGGATTCTTCCACCTCAGTCTTCCAAGTGGTTGGAACTACAGGCACGCGCTACCAGCTGGGGTAATTTTTTGATTTATAGTAGAGATGAGGTCTCACCAATTTGCCCAGACTGATCCTGAACCCGTGGACTCAAGCAATCCTCTCACCTCGGCCCCCCAAAGTGCTGGGATTGTAGACATGAGCCACCTCCCCCGGCCTAATTTCTTTTTTTTTAAGAGATGAGGTTTTGCTATGTTGCCCAGGCTGGTCTGGAACTCCTGGGTCCAAGCAATCCTGCTGCCTCCACCTCCCAAAGTGCTGGGATTGCAGTCATGAGCCACCGAGTCTGGCCTTGTAGTGTGAATTTATACTGACATATCAGGGATCTTGGAGAAGGAAAACATTTACAAGGAGTCACTGAAAGGAAAGGTCTTTGGTGTACCTTGAGTACGCTGATATTGTTGAATGAAGTTACAGAAGTCCGATACATTTTTGTTTTAGTTTTTGAGGATCTGTACTTTTCTTTTCTTTTCTTTTTTGAGTAGGAGTCTCACTCTGTCGCCCAAGCTGGAGCGCAGTGGCAAGCTCACGGCCACCACGGCTACCACAGCCTTGACCTGAAGGTCTCAGGTGATCCTTCCCACCTCAAGCCTTTCAAGTAGCTGGAACCAGAGTCATGTTCCACCACACCCGGTTAATTTTTTGAACCGTGGGAGCATTGGGAACAGGACAAGTAAAAAAAGAGGAGGCCCCTGGATTTCTAGACTGTGCTAGGGAGCAGGAGGGGACTTTGTTCTTCCAGGTAGTGTAATTTAAGGCACCGTGAGATTTGATCACATATATATGCCTTTCTGTTTTCGATGGCAGGAACTGTGCCATTGATCTTTATATCCCCAGCGCGGGATATAAACACTTGTTTAATTAAATTGGGTAAAAATGCGTGGGGATCAGATAGGAAAAATGAGACCGAAAAAACAAAGCATCTGTCCCTGGATATCTAAAACTTTTACAGGCATTACTGCAAGATTGCTCTGAAGGGCAAAAAACCGCAACAGAGCAGCTTTTTAGATGTGGTGTCAACAAACCAGAATTTGGGAAAAGCAGCAGAAAGCAGCTGCGGCGTTGAGTCCCTAGGAGCGAGATGACCAGAGTTTTCCTGGTAAGTGAAACTGATCAGAAAACAGGTTTGAGCTCCTAGAGTTAAAAAAAAAAAAAAACAATAAAAATTTTTTTAAAAAGAAGCAAAGGCGACAGCGACACGCAGACTGGCAGAACAGAGGGGTGTCTCGGGTCAGCGCAGAACCCGCATCCTGCGGCCGCACCCAGCGTGTAACTGGTTCCTCGACACCATCAACGCCCAGGAAGTCCTAAGAGAAGTGCAGCTCGGGCTGGCCCGTCGGCGTCATGACTTCCGCGTGTGTGGTGTGCGTGTGTGTGTGTGTGTGTGGTGTTTGTGTGTGTGTGTGCGGCAGGGAGCACTGCCCGCGCACTTCCGCGTGCGAAGGACCCTGGAGCGGCGCCAGCGCGCGCGCCCGGCGGCTGGAGAGAAAACCCGCGCTCCCCGCCGGGCGGGCCCCCCCCGCGGAGAGCATGGGCGGGCAGGGGGCGGGGCCGGGAGCCTG
>NW_007255926.1:762341-846539 GCF_000164805.1 Carlito syrichta | reverse complement strand
CGCCCCCGCGCCACTCTCACCCTCGCCTCGCGCGGACCCCGACCCGGGCGCTCACTCCCGCGCTGGATGCGTTTGTTTACCCACCCGCTCCCAACTCGCAGGCTGGTTTCAACTCTCTCCTATTCCATGTCCCCAGGCTGCGCTCTCGGGCTTGCCGACGGGGCTGACAGTAGTTTCGGGGGCCGCCGAGCAGATCGCCCTCCGTTCCGGGGTGCCCCGCCAAGGGCCTTGGAAGACGATCCCAGAAGCCCCCCGAAGTGTCCAGGAGGCCTTGACTTGAGGCCACCAGTTGACCTAGGGCAAAAGTGCTACCCGCCCGTAGGCTCCCCTGCTCTGTGTAGATGTAGATGTTTCTTCCGTCCTCCTCTCCCCCTCCCGCGTTTTTGTTTCGTGTTTTTTTGTTTTTTTTTTTCCTTCTCTTCTTTTTATTTTTAGGTGTTTCAGACCCGTAGATCTTGAACGAAGGACCTACAGGGTCGCAGTCAGATCAGATGGTTCCAGTTCTCAGAATATAAAACTTCCCAAGGACGCGTTTCATGTTCAGTGTTTTGGGAGAGGTTGGCTTGTACTTGGCAAGGCACTTAGACGGGCTTTGAAGTGAGTTTACACCGCCTTGCATAGTCTGCAAGATAAAGTGTGTCGGGGAGGAGATACCGTGGGCTCGTAAAAGAGGGGAAGCGTGGCTGATGCTGTACAGGCCACTCTGAATGGGTAAGGAGGATTCGGTGGTGGTTCTTAAAACTTCTAGGCGGGCACCCATTGCAGGAGGAACTTGAAGCCTAGGAATAGTTGTACCTTTCTGTTTTACGGATAGTCCTGTATACTTATGAAATTCGAGTAGAGTTTTGGTTGAAGTTAAAATGCTCTCCAGCGTGTCCCTTTTTTTGGTAACATGTATTTTCTCTGACACTTCAAAAAAAGAAGAGGAGAAATCTGTTAAACAGAATCGTGTGCTGGAGCTGGCTGCTGTGGTGTAGTGGAGCGGCTGGAGAAAGAAAGCAGACAAGGCTGTAGCAGACAGGGTGGTAGTGGGCGCCGGTGTGTTGTAGCTCTGTGACCTTGAGGAAATCTTTTAACCTCTCTGGGTTTCAGTTTCCTTGTTGATTTATTCAGGCCCTGTTTATTGAGCGCAGCTGTGTGTCCCTAGGCCCTGGGATTTAACAAATCGACAAAGCGTCTGCCCTCATGGAGCTTATGTTTTAGTTGGGAATCAAACAAGTAAATAATGGCCCGTCTGTGAGGAAAAAAATCAATCAGAGTACAGGAATAGAGTGTGATAGGGGCAGCTATTTTAGATGAGGGGGTTAGGGAAGGTGTCTGAGATGACAAATGAGCAGTTGAATGAAGTGAGGGAATGAGTCCTTCTAAGTCTGTATTTCTGTAGTTCATGTTTATATTCTTTGGCATCATTCTGTTCTGATGTTGCTTTAGTATCTAGTCTATTTGATATCTGTTAGTCTTTTCTAGTGAATCTAACTTTGTCTGTATAGTAACCCACATTTAAATGCTTATACATTCACCTTTATTAGCAACACATTCTGTAAATGAGGTTGTGGATTTCAGGCTGCAAGGGAAGTGTTAAAGGCAAGGCTTAACTTTAATGTTGTACAGTTGTGGGAATTGATTTTTGTTTGTAGCTGCTCAATTTCTTTTCCAATTTAGGGAATGCCACATTAATTTGGTCAAAAACAAACCAGAAAACAATGCTTACTTTCCTACTTGTAGAAGTTTGGAAACTTCCAACTCATCCTGTCCCTGTTCACTCCTTCCCCTTGGTTTCAACTTTTCAATTTATCTGTCCTGTAGTCAGTCTTCAGTCTTTACGTACTCACACACACCCCTTCCTGGGTTATTTATGGCAAATGTTAAACTTCAGGTAGGTTTCCCATTGGTGCTCATCATATTAAGGACACTACTTTTTTTAGTATCTTTTAGTTTGTGCTCAAATTAAATTAGGCTTCCACAGAGAAACTTAAAAAATATGTCATGTTTTCTGAACAGACAAGTATGTATTTTTGGGGGGAGAGAGTTTGTAATTATGATCTTTGTCCCCTTATTAGTATAATTGAAACCATTTCTTTACATCAACACCATTAAATTTGAAACGTTTTCTTTGGCCATTGGAATTTCTTTAGAAAAACAATGGGAAGTAAAAGCGCTGAATAAATTGTGATGAAATATGGATCAGTTGGTGTCCTCTTTAAAATCTGCTCTCAAGCCATTAAGACCAAAGTCAACAATATACCTTTAAGGGTTAAGTCTACTTTGTCCCTTCAGGAACCTGTCAGTCCTGCTCTTTCAAGGTGCAGGGTGGGGCTGTGAAAGGCAATCCCGGTTCTCCTCCTGGCCTGCCTTTGCCACTTCCTCCCTCCTTCAGATCTTGGGAGTGAGGAAGAAGCCTCTTTGTACCCAAAACGTCTTTGTCATTCATTTCCACCTTGCCTGTCTTAGTTCATAGACTCTTTTTACTTTTGGTAGTGCTGTCCTTGCCCCCATCCAGAAGAGAACAGAGAGTTTATGGGGGGAAAAAGAATGGTTAAGACCTTTATATTTGTGAAAGGAATTGGAAAATGAATACTAGTAGTATTTGAGAAAATCCCCTTTAAGTGAGGCTTTGTGCTAGATGACCTCAAGAAACATGCAGTGTAGTTAGTGTGACAGAACATAAACAACATGCATAAGACTCAGTGTTTATCATTGGGAGGAGGTTAATTTTCTTAGCTTGGGAGAGATGAGCCAGCAATGCATGGGAGAACAGCAGGAGGAAAGAACGTTGTGAGGTCATGAGAACTGAATCTGAAAATTACTGACGTATGAGAAAGCAAGCATGCAAATAAATAATAAAAATTATTGGCCCTGGGTTTTGGTGGTGTGGTATGGGGGAGACTCTGGTATTAACTGGAAGTGTTAGCGTTGAGTGAAAAAGGTGGCAAGACTGAGTAGCTTAGGGTATGAGGCGTGGAGGCTACATGCTAGAGTGTTTATTAATCTGATTTTGGCATTAATGATTCATATTTTCACTCCCCAGGTATTTTTTGAGCACCTACCTCATGCCAGGTCTTGTTTTAGACACTGAGGATACAACAATGAAAAAAATAGATTTTGCCTTCTTGAAGCTTTAATTGTTGGGGCACTCAGTGATAAATAAACACATAAAATGTTGAAAAGTAATAAAAAATGCTCTCATAGGGTAAGGGAGATGTGGAGTACTAGAAAGGGTAGAATGGTGAAGAAAGGCTTCCCTAATAAGGTGCCATTTGAGCAAAGAGCTGAAAAGGTGATCTCTGAGATGAGGAAAGAGCTTTCTAAACAGAGGGAGCTGCTGGGGGAGGGCCGAAGGCCTGGATGTTTGAGGAATACCAAAGAGGCAAATGCGGCTAGAGCAGGGAAGAGGATGCTAGAAACGATATCAGAGAGATACTGGGTCCTGTGCACTGCAAGGCCTTTGGGTTTAACTTTGACAAGATGGGCAGCCATTGCAATGTTTTGACCAAAGGAGTGGTACTGTCTTTAAAAGAAACTCTTTGCCAAGGATTCAGGATAGACTTGGAGGGAAGACACTGGTAGAAGAAGGAGGGAGACTAATTGAGAGGCTATCTTAATGAGCCCAGACTGGGGGTGAGCTAAGTGGTAGTGATGAGATATGTGAATATATTCTTTGATACATTTTCAAAATATTATCGATTCTGAATAAATTTTGGAAAGTAGAACCAGTAAGATGTGCTAAAGGATAGGGTGTGACGTTCAAGGAAAGGGGAGTCAAAGACAACTCAGAAGTGCTTTTTTATTTTTTTGAGTTGGAGTCTCTGTTGCCCCTACTGGAGTGCAGTGGCTCCCTCACAGCCACTGCAGCCTTGACCTGCTGGACTCAGGCTATTCTTCCTCAGCCTTCCAAGTAGCTGGAACTATGGGCGTGTGCCACCACGCCCGGTTTATTTTTTATTTTTATTTTTTACAGAGACGAGGCCTCACCAAGTTGCCCAGGCTGACCTTGAACCCCTGGGCTCAGGCAATCCTCTCACCTCTGCCTCCCTAAGTGCTGGGATTATAGGTGCAAGCCACTGTGCCCAGCTATTATGACGGTTATGGTTATCGTGAAAAGTAACATGGCAGAGACCTGGGTTTAAAATCCCTGAGCTAAAATGTACTAATATTTTATGCCTAAAGAACATATTTGCTATAATTCTAAACTCTCAGAGCCTGTTTCCTCATGTGTAAGGTGAGGATAATAAATTACCTTGGCAGAGGCCTGGGGCATGACACAAAGTGAGTGCTTAATAAAGAAATGGTACCAAATGCATGATATTACATTTTTACTCTCATTTATCTCTTTATCGCCAGGGAAAAGCATAATCTCCAGTCATGAACTCCGCTAAGGCCAGAGTATGTATGCACCACATGGGACCACGCAGTCCAATATTCTAGCTCTGACCCTGGCAATAAGGGACATTTAATAGAAGTGAATGTTGCCTTCAGTGTTGACCTCAAAATACTGATTATATGTTTCAAGTGTACGTGCTTTCCTTGATAACTCACAATAGCCCCCTAGATGCCTGTTACCTTGGAATTCATAAAAACTTTTCTGAACATATTTATCTTAATTTTGCATGACATCTTGGGTGACAAATTGTATAATTGTATACATTTACTAACCATACTGTGAAACTAGTCCTTTAAACTGCTTTAAATTTGGAGCTGGTGAACCCCATTGTGGTGTGGCATAATTTTGTGAGCAGGTTCATTTTTTAGTCTATTCATCTCCTTGATAATTTCATAATCTTTAATTATATTTTGGAAAGGTTGTAGAAGTTTGACTCTTTTATTTTATTTTATTTTTGAGTCAGCATCTCATTGTTGCCTAGGCTGGCGTGCAGTGGCATGATCATGGCCACCACAGCCTTGACCTACTGTGCTTGGGTGATCCTTCCACCTCAGCCTCCAAGTAGCTGGAGCGATAGGCATGTGCCACAATGCCTGGCTAAGTTTTTGATTTATTGTAGAGACAAAGTCTCACAATGCTGCCCAGGTTGGTCTTGAACCCCTGGAGTAAGGCAGTCATCTTGCCTCAGGCTCCCAAAATGCTGGGATTACAGGCGTGAGCCACCTTGCCCAGACGGTTTTATTCTTTTTTTTTTGAGTTGGAGTCTCACTCTGTCGCCCAGACTGGAGTGCCGTGGCCGCTCCCGGCCACCGCAGCCTCGACCTGCTGGGCTCTGGCGATCCTTCCGCCTCAGCCTTCCAAGTAGCTGGAACTACAGGCACGTGCTACCACGCCCAGCTAGTTTTTGATTTATTGTAGAGATGAGGTCTCACCAAGTTGCCCGGGCGGGTCTCAAACCCGTGGGCTCAGGCAATCCACTTGCCTCGGCCTCCCAAAGTGCTGGAACTACAGGCTGAGCCACCGAGCCTGGCCGGTTTTACTCTTTTAAAACACTTCGAGGCTGCGGTGGCCATGGGCACTCCAGCCTGGGCGACAGAGTGAGACTCCGACTCAAAAATAAAATAAAATAAAATAAAACATCCTATTGTCACTTTGGTTCAGTGTCTCTCAACCTTAGCTGCATCTGGAGATGGGAGTAATCTAGGGGAACTCTTAAAAATACTCATTCCCTGGGCTCTACCCTGGATCAATTAAATCAGAATCTTCCAAATTAGAACATTGGTATTTTTTTTTTTTTGAGCTCCCAGTGGTTCTAATATGCAGCTAGGATTGAGAACCACTGCTATAGTGGTTTTTTTTTTTTGTTTATAATATTTGTGTACATATATGTATATATGCATGATATATATAAATTTGGTGATTTCAGTACGTGTGTTAGTATTCCATATATGGATGGCTTTTTATAGAATTTGGGATATAATTTCTGTTATGTTTCCATTACTCTTTCTGATGATAGCTAGCATTTTATTTTTAGGCAGTAGAATATTATAATTTGAATCACCTCCCTCTGCCTGAGAGGTATAATAATAGAGTAATCTTTGAGCTGGAATGAACTTTGGAAATAATCAGCTCCAACTTTCTTGAATAGGTAAAGTGAGGCTCAGAGAGAGGTTAAATGACCAGGAAAGAAATAGGTTTTGTACATGCTCTGTCCCTTAAGTCTCCAGGTATCTATCTACAGTTTTCTTCAAAGCCCTTTCAGATATATCACCTTATTTGATCCATACTACCTTCTGAGATAATCAGAGCCACATTGATGCTTACT
Organism: Carlito syrichta; assembly: GCF_000164805.1. Taxonomy (NCBI): domain Eukaryota; kingdom Metazoa; phylum Chordata; class Mammalia; order Primates; family Tarsiidae; genus Carlito; species Carlito syrichta. The sequence goes on along the minus strand of NW_007255926.1, from coordinate 840,333 downwards.
TAATCATTTTTACTTTTATTTAAAGTAACAAAGATTACTCTGTTTTATGACTTTCTAGCTGATTTTATTTTACTTTAAGTTTTTCTTTGGCTTTGGTGTTCTGCTTTCTTTTTTGAGTCAGAGTCTCACTGTTGCCAGGCTGAAGTGCAGTGGCATGATCATGGCTTACTATAGCCTTGACCTCCTGGGCTCAAGCAATCCTTCTACCTGAGCTTCCCAAGTTACTGAAACTATAAGTGCATGCCGCCATGCCTGGCTAATTTTATAAAATTTTTTGTAGAGATGAAGTCTTGCTATGTTGCCAAGGCTAGTCATGAACTCCTAGCCTCAAGCAATTCTCCTGCCTCAACCTCCCAAAGTAGGGATTGCAGGTATGAGCCACCGTCCCTGGCCTATATGTTCATTATGATGTGTATAGATTTCTTTATATTTTCTTTATTAGGCATATTGAATCTGTGGACTTGCATCTCATTATTTCTGAAGAACTCTCAATTATCAAGATTTATCCCCTATTACACTTTCTTTTCTTTTCTTTTTTGTCACATGTATCATATGTGTCTCAGGCCTTCTCCATTATCTGCTCTATATTTTCTCTCTCTCTCTCTCTTTTTTTTTTAGAGTCAGAGTCTCACTCTGTTGCCCAGGCTGGAGTGCAGTGGCATGCTCATGGCCACTGCAACCTCAACCTGCTGGGCTCAGGCGATCCTTCTGCCTCAGCCTCCCAAGTAGCTGGAACTACAGGCATGTGCCACCACACCCGGCTAATTTTTTGATTTATTGTAGAGATGAGGTCTCGCCAAGTTGCCCAGACTGATCTGAAACCTATGGGCTCAGGCAGTCCTCTAGCCTTGGCCTCCCAAAGTACTGGGATTATAGGCATGAGCCACTATGCCTGGTAATATTTCCCATCTTTTTATCTCTCCATGTTTTATTTTGGATAATTTATTCAGACTTATCTTCCAGTCAGTTAATTTTTTTTTCACTTGAGTCTAATTTGTTAAAACCACTCAATGAATTTTTAGCTTTGGTTATTGGTTTTGTTTTTGTTTTTGCTTTTGAGTCAGAGTCTCACTCTGTTACCCAGGCTGGAGTGCAGTGGCATGCTCACGGCCACCACAGTCTTGACTTGCTGGGCTCAGGTGATCCTTCTGCCTCAGCCTCCCAAGTAGCTGGAATTGCAGGAGTGCACCACCACACCTGGCTAATTTTTTGATTTATTGTGGAGACGAGGTCTTATCATGTTTCTCAGGCTGGTCTTGAACCCCTCGAATCCTCTCATCTCCACCTCCCAAAGTGCTGGGATTATAGACGTGAGCCACCATGCCTGGCCTTTGGTTATTGTTTAAGTTCATTTTGGTTTCTTTTCAAATCTATTGGGTCATTTTCTTATTTTAAAATTTTTAAAAAAAATTTTGGAATTGTGGGATACAAATGGTGATTACTGCATAAGTAAGTTGCATGCAGGGGAAGTTTGGGCTTCTAACTGGCCCTCTCTCTCCCTGATAGTGGACCAGGTACTGGTGTGTTGTCACATGACCCCTCTCTTTCCTCCCTCCCTCCCTCCCTCCCCTAGCAGTGCCCAGTGTCTGCCAATCCTACACTTGTGCTAGTGTGACTAGTATTCAGGGCCTGTTTATGAGTGAGAATATGCAGTATTCAGTTCTTTGTTTCTGTGATAGTTCACTTAATATGATGGTTTCCAACTGCATCCAAGTTGCTGCAAAGGCCATGATTTCATTCTTCTTTATGGCTGCATAATATTCCATTGTGTATACGTACCACATTTTCTTTATCCAGTTGTTGGGTCATTTTAAAAAATAATGTACTGTTCCCTGCAGATGTTTTCAGTGCCATATTTTATTCTTTAAATGTAGTAAGTAGTTATTTTATAGTTAGTGTCTCCACTTCCTTTATCAAGGGTCTTGGAGATGCCTTTATGGAATCTGTCGTTTCTACTGGTTCTTGCTCATGATGACTTGTTTCTTTGTTTGCTTAACTTATCTTTGCATGCTGCTCATTGTCTTTGAAAAACTATAAGACTCATTTGAGATCTCAAAAGTATCTTCTTCAGAAAAGTTTTGTGTTTGCTTCTGGTAGCTGTCTGGTGACATTGCCAGTACAGAACCACATTAAAGCAAATTCATTACTTAAGGTTTTAGTACTACCCAGCTGATGTGAATTTTGACTGTGAATACATTTGAGGACCAATTACTTCTATTTCATCTTTGCCTTGTGTATATAAGCCTTTCAGGGCCTTAGCTAAATGTGAGGTGTATCACCTTTGAGACTCCACTCTGGATGGTTGGGGTGTTTGGCTTTGCCTTTTGAGTCCTGCAAGACTGTCTTCTGGTTGGCCAATACCAATCAATAACAAAAGCCACTTTGCCCCCTTACCTCACTGGGTTCTCATTTGACCTTTAATTTTGGCCAGATAATTACTTACTATTTTACCAGCTTTATGTTGCTTTTAAGAAAATTGTGGGGCTGGACTTGGTGGCTCAGCCTGTAATCCCAGCATTCTGGGAGGCTGAGGTGAGTGGATTGCTTGAGCCCCCAGGTTTGAGACCAGCCTGGGCAACTTGGTGAGACCTCATCTCTACAATAAATCAAAAAATTAGCTGGGTGTGATAGCGCGCCCCTGTAGTTCCAGCTACTTGGAAGGCTGAGGCAGAAGGATCACCTGAGCCCAGCAGGTCAAAGCTGGGATGGCCGTGAGCGTGCCACTGCACTCTGTCCTGGCCGACAGAGTGAGACTCCAACTCAAAAAAAAGAAAATTGTGAAAATGTTTAATCCAGAATTTTTAGCTGTGTTTAGTACAAGAGTTGCTATAGTGCACCATAACTGGAAACTGAAATTCTCTCATTTTATTTTCAAAATCTGACAGGTAAGAATGGCCCCAGTTTCTGGGGCTGTCACCAATATTTCTGGGGTCTGTCACCCAGACTGGAGTGCAGTGGCCACTCCCGGCCATCGCAGCCTTGACCTGCTGGGCTCTGGCGATCCTTCCGCCTCAGCCTTCTGAGTAGCTGGAACTACAGGCGCGCGCTACCACGCCCAGCTAATTTTTGATTTATGGTAGAGATGAGGTCTTGCCAAGTTGCCCAGGTGGGTCTCGAACCCACGGGCTCAGGCAATCCACACACCTCAGCCTCCCAAAGCGCGGGATTACAGGCAGAGCCACCTAGCCTGGCCAGACTAAGGATATTTTATCTTTGGAGGGACCTTAAAACTTAAATAGTCTCATCCCTTGTTTTATCAGTTAGGGCCAGGGAAATGAAGTGACTTGTCCTGGGTCATTCTGTGAGTTGGTGTAGACTTAGTTTAGAACCCGGGAGTCCTAGTATCCAAGCTAGGAGTTCTCCGTACCACATCTTCTCCTTTCATGGGTCCTGCACCTAGTGTTGCTGCTTCTGACCTGAAGGAACCAAGTGAACTATAATATTTAGATAATTAAGCGTGGTTTGAATAGCAGTCAGCATTTAAATTCTTATCAGTTATTTGAAGTTTTTCTTCAAGTAGAATAATTTAGTCAAACAGTGGATATAGTAAGGGGTTTAGGAAAGTCTTTTATGAATTCTTTTTCTCAAAAGTATTGAACAGTTTTGTTTTTATATAGGAAATACTGGAATAAAATGATTATTTCTTTAAAAAGGTGCAAATTGCCAGGCTTGGTGGCTCAGCCTATAATCCCGCGCCTTTGGGAGGCTGAGGTGAGTGGATTGCCTGAGCCCACGGGTTCGCGACCCGCCTTTACTTGGCGAGACCTCGTCTCTACAATAAGTCAAAAATGAGCCGGGTGTGGTAGCGCGTGACTGTAGTTCCAGCTACTCGGAAGGCCGAGGCGGAAGGATCGCCAGAGCCCAGCAGGTCGAGGCTGCAGTGGCCGGGAGTGGCCACTGCACTCCAGTCTGGGTGACAGAGTGAGACTCCAACTCAAAAAATAAAAAAAATTAAAAAATAAAAATAAAAAGGTGCAAATTTGGAACGTTTTCAGCTTGCTCTGAGGGTAGCTTAGTTAAGTCCTGTTTATATTTTGATATAATTTGTGTATATTGATCATATATCAAATTTTGTGTGGTGCTTTATTTATTAGATTATTTATTTATTTGAGTTGGAGTCTCCCTCTGTTGCCCAGGCTGGAGTGCAGTGACATGCTCCCGGCCACTGCAGCCTCGACCTGCTGGGCTCAGGCAATCCTTCTGCCTCAGCCTTCCAAGTAGCTGGAACCACAGGCACGCATCACCATGCCTGGCTAATTTTTTAATTTATTGTAGAGATGAGGTCTTGCCAAGTTGCCCAGGCTGGTCTCAAACCTAAGGACTCAGGCAATTCTCTCAGGGGTTTGAGACTAGCCTGAACAACTTGGCTATCCTCTCACCTCGGTCTTCCAAAGTGCTGGGATTATAGGCATGAGCCACTGCACTTGGTCTATTTATTTATTTTTAGAAGGCTGGTTCTTGCTGGCTGTGCTGCTCAGACTGGAGTGCAGTGTCTGTACATAGACACAATTGTCACACACTACAACCTTGAACTTCTGACTCAAGTGATCCTCTTGCTTTAGCCTCCTAAGTGATGTGGATTACAGGCGTGTGCCACTACATCCAGCTTGATTATTAGTCTGTTTTTTTAGCCTATCTGTTTTATATACACTGTGTTAGACCAGAATAATATTTCAACTGTGTATTTGCTCTTATGCAGAAAGTTATTTGAGGAAATAAGATCACTTTCTTTGGCAGAGTTCATGATGGTTAACCTTTATTGTAAAAGTACCTTATCTTAATAAGGTGATAGAATTTAGAAAATGTGGATTTGTAAGAAGGAACATTTATTATGGAATTGGCTGGAAGGCAGTAAGGCAATAGAAAAAAGGAGTTAGTGTTTTGTTTTAGAGATGAGATGGGGAGAAAAACAGGGAGTAGGAGTCCTGTAGTTAAGGTGAGCTTTGGGAAATATTGAGTAAGGTTGGGTGAAATAGGTATTTTGGATATGGCAAATAGGTTCTTGGCATAACTGCACCAGAGGGATCCAGGGAAGGCGGGGGGGGGGGGGTGTCTCATTCTGGAACACACAGGTTTCATTAGCATTCATTTGCATGTGGCAGAAATCGGATCCAATACCAGCATATCTGGTTAGGAGAAATAAACATGATGTCAGATTCCACAAGGTGATACCAGTTTCACCTGATGGAAAATTACAGCCCAGTCTGGTACCTGGCTCTCAATTTTTTTGTTTGTACTTCCTAAATGAGAAGGTTATGCAGTGAGCCAAGGAGCTTAAGTTATAGGCACAACCAAGACCTGCCCCTGAGGAATGTAGATTCCTATAAAGCTAAAGGAGGGAGCCCTGAGGAGCCTGTGGATCTGGGTCAGTGCCTGTCCTGAACTTGAAAGAGTAGAGGCAGCTGGGGGGAATGTATCCAAGGTCCTGGTAATTCAACCCAGCACTTTATCTGTTGTTTCTTTTCTCCTTTCTTTATCTGCCAAAAATTGTAATAGTTTCATTTATTGAGAACTTACCATGTGCCAGGTACAGTGCTAAGCACTTTACATGGAAATCAATTTTAATCTTTGTAAAACTATACATAGTGGTATTAATTATTCCCCAATTCATAGATGAGCAATTTCAGCAGAAAGGGTACATGATTTGCTATAGGAAAGAGTTGCATGATAGCTCTGGACATGGTACGTAGAAAGAAATATTTTGACGTTTTTCATTTTCTCTCATGCTTCGGAGTTAAATGTACAGGCCTGGAGTGTTTTCTCCCCCTTGTCTGGTTGGTGAATTTCTAATTTTTCTAGAATGGGAAACCTATCTGACCTCCCAACACAAGGAAGCTTCTTGCTCCCCTAACAGCTTGTGTATAGAAGGCAGACACATTGTTATCCAACACCATCCTGATGGGTGGTTGATCATTTAATTAAAAAAAATTGTTAAAACAGTACCTTAGGGTTGGGTGCGGTGGCTCATGCCTGTAATCCCAACACTTTGGGAAGTAGAGGCGAGAGTATCGTCTGAGCCCAGGGGTTTGAGACTAGCCTGGGCAAACCTCGTATCTATAAAAAATTAGCTGGGTGTGGTGGCGTGTGCCTATAGTTTAAGATTCTTGGAAGACTGAGGCAGAAAGATTGCCTGAGCCCAGCTGCAGTGGCTATGAGCATGCCACTGTACTCCAGCCTGGGTGACAGAGTAAGACTCTAACTCAAAAAAAAAAGTGGCTTAAATAATTTATTGTAGATTAAAAACAAATAAATGCAGTCATTTGCCAGTGTGAGACCAAGCCCACCCATATTCACTGTTTTGTTTTTTAGAATGCTGATTCTCTATTATCATTATTGAATAAGCTACAATTATAATGTATTTTTAATGATTTTTGGTTTTGATCTTCCTTGGGTAAAGCACAGTTAATGCAGAGTGCAGGATCTTAGATTTTTTTCTTTTTCTTTTTAAACTTGGGGTCTTACTTTGTCATCCATGACCCACTGCAGCCTCAACCTTCTGAGCTCTGGTGACCCTTCTCCTTCAGCTTCACCAGTAGCTGGAACTACAGGCATGTGCCACCATGCTTGGCTAATTTTTTTTTTTTTAATTTTTTGTAGAGACGAGGTCACGCTATGATGGTTCTCAAACTCCTGGGCTCAAGCAGTCCTCCTGCTTTGGCCTCCCAAAGTGCTGGGATTACAGGTGTGAGTGACTTCACCCAGCCCAGAATCCTTGATTTTTTAATGATCTCTACCACCCCAATCCCTAGTCTTTTACAGTTGTTTCACCCACAATTAATTTGACAGCAATATTTTTAGTGGGTCTCCTTTATTATCTTTCCAAAGCATTCTTTTTTCATGTCAATTTTTTACTGGTTTATGTAATTTTTTGTTTTGTTTTGTTTTGTTTTTGAGTTGGAGTCTCACTCTGTCACCCAGCCTGGAGTGCAGTGGCCGCTCCCGGCCACCGCAGCCTCGACCTGCTGGGCTCCGGCGATCCTTCCGCCTCAGCCTTCCAAGTAGCTGAAACTACAGGCGCGCCCTACCACACCTGGCTAATTTTTTATTTATTGTAGAGATGAGGTCTCACCAAGTTGCCCAGGCGGGTCTCGAACCCGCGTGCTCAGGCAATCCACTCACCTCAGCCTCCCAAATTGCTGGGATTACAGGCTGAGCCACTGAGCCCGGCTTTATGTAATATTTAATTGAACTATCTAATTAAAGTAACAAGTGCAACTGGCATATACAGGTTTGGGAGTAAACTCAGTTGACTCGTGGTGAATTTACACAACTCTCCCATAGAAACCGAACTATATAGTAGACATTAAGGAATAGTCTAGCTGCTGCAAATATTTAACTGCTCTTGGCTTTGGGTAGTGTTTTCCAGAGACTAGAGAATACCGGTTAATCATAGGATTGGTCAAGAGGGGATTAGTGGTGAGAACTTCTGCATCTCTATTAAACCCCCTATCTCATACTTGGTATTTTTTGTTTCTTCACTAGACTTTGAGTCACTTCAGGGCGTTTTTATTTCTCTAAGTTGCAGCAGAGTGTCTGAAACATAGTAACTGCTTAATAAATGGTTCTTAAATGAATGAATCATATATTAGGTTACATTGTTACTGAATATATATTAAAAATACACATCTGTATATGTATATCTTGTCTCCCAGCTAAATTGTACCCTTAAGGGCAGATCCTGTGTCTCATGTTGCATTACCAATATATCATGATACTTAAACTAATTTGTACTCTGCTTTTAAAAAAATAGAAATGCCTCAGTTATCTGGAATTTAGATTGGAAAAAGTCTAATTTTATCTCTGTTTGCTTTTTTCATCAAAAAATTACAATGTTTGTCATATATGTGGTAAATTACGATATGTTAGTTGTAGGGGAGCAGTATATTTGTCCCTTTTGCTGCTGGCTAGTTCCACCTTATGACTTCTATCGAAAATAACTTTTTGGAATAAATAATATCTGCATTTTATTGTGTAGAGCAATGCCTGGACCACGCCAGATCATTTTGGCAGAGCTTAATTTTAGGAATGCCACTGGCTTCATAATTGCCACTTGATGCTGGCCGCAGCTAATGGTGCTTGGGGTTTGGTAGTTGTCAGTGTAGGGTTGTCTCCCTCTTCCCCCCACTTGTGTGTTGAACACTGCCAGGAATTGTCTTTGGCATCATGTCCTAAAAAGTCTTTATCAGTAGGGTCCTGTAACATTTTTTTCTTTGCTAAAGTTCATGCTTAAAATTTTAAACACGTTCCTTTTAAATAGGTAACTAATTGAGTTTTTTTCCTTGAAGATACATCTTATTTTATTTTATTATTTATTTATTTAGGGACAGGGTCTCACTCTGTCATCCATGCTGTAGTGCAGTGGTGTGATCATAGCTCATTACAGCCTCAAACTCCTGTGCTCAAGTGATCTCCCACCTAAGCCTCCAGAGTGACTGAGCCACCACAGCAGGCTAATTAAAAAAAAATTCACTATGGTGCCCAGGCTGGTTTTGAACTCCTGGCCTCAAGTGATCCTCCCGCATTGACCTTCCAAAGTTTTGGGCTTACAGGTGTGAACCTCCACACCGAGCCCTTTTAAATAAAATACCTAGTTTTTAAAACTTTACATTCTATTTTTCCAATTTTGTGTATATGTTGCATTACCAATATATCATGTCAAAAAGTAATTTAAACTCTGCTTTTAAAAAAATAGAAATGCCTCAGTTATCTGGAATTTAGATGGGAAAAAGTCTAATTTTATCTGTTTGCTTTTTTCATCAAAAAATTAAAATTTAGCTTTCCAGATTTTTTTTTCCTTTTTAAAAAAATATTATATTTTAAAGATGTGGGGTACAATTCAGGATTAGGTATACAAGTGGACATTGTACAGGTAAAGTTTTAGCCTCCCTTTGGTTCCCACTTTGCCTGGTTTGAGATCAGGTACCCTTATGGATGTCGTGTCTCCCTCCCCCCCCCCCCAACAGTATCCCACTACTGCCAATCCCTTTCTTACAGTATTATGGTAAATGTTCAGGGTCTGCTTATGAGTGAGAACATGTAGTACTCTTTTCTTTGTTTATAATACTTAGTGATAGATCACTGAGTAGTATATACTCTAAATCCATCTAAGTTGCTATGCAGTCCATGTTTGTCCTTTATGACTGTGTAATATTCCATTGTGTATATGCACCACATTTTTTTATCCAGTTCAGTTTCGATGGGCATCATGGTTGGTTCCATGTTTTTGCTGTTGTGAATAGTGCTACAATAAACATGCACGTGCAGGTATCTTTTTTGTAGAATGATTTGAGTTCCTCTGGATATATTCCCAGTAGGGGGTTGCTGGATCATATGGAAGGTCAATTTCCTAGTTCTTTTAGATATTGCCAGCTTTCCACATTTTTATAGCTAACCACGTAATTGAGAATAAAGCACAAAAAGGCTAAACTTTGGAAATAATCAAAGTGGCCAACGCCTCATTGAAAATGTGTCATTGTGGAATTTTTAAAACTTCATACTTTTGCTTCAAGGATTTTGGTCGGGCATTAGATATTTACTGAATATCTGGCATTCTCCTAGGCTCAGGATACAGTGGAGAAGAGGCAGACATGATCCCAGCTCACATGGGGCTTATAATCAAGCAGTTATTCTTAACTTTGGACAGACCCAAGTCCATTATGCCAATGGTAATATCCGCTTTGCCATGCCATTTTGTTTTTCCCTGTTTAAAAGTCAACCAACAGTAGCAACAAAAGCTTTCTCAACTCTCTTATCTCTTAATACTGTCATCCTATCCCTCATTCTCCTTCATTTCACTCTGAATTTCCCTCAAAAGACAACATTTGCTACCTCCAGCTTTTTACTAGTCTCATCTTTCTCTCCCAGTTTCACTGTTCTCTTTTTCTTTCTCTTGTTTGATTACTCATTTCTCAATCTCTTGTGATCTTGCTTCCGATCCTCTATTCAGGTAAGTGATCACCAAATTATACTGTTTTTATCAGTGGTTACTTTTTGACTTAAGTCCTCCCACACTAACGAATTCTTGGGATGACTTACAAAACTCTGGCTAGTCCTAACACTTTTAAACTACAGTTAAGCCGGGCTCGGTGGCTCAGCCTGTAATCCCACGCTTTAGGAGGCTGAGATGAGTGGATTGCCTGAGTCCGCGAGTTCGAGACCTGCCTGGGCAACTTGGCGAGACCTCATCTCTACAATAAATCAAAAAATTAGCCGGGTGTGGTAGCACATGCCTGTAGTTCCAGCTACTTGGAAGGCTGAGGCAGAAGGATCTCTGGAGCCCAGCAGGTCAAGGTTGCGGTGTCCGGGAGCGGCCACTGCACTCCAGTCTGGGCGACAGAGTGAGACTCCAACTCAAAAAAATAAAAAAAATAAATAAACTGCAGTTAAAATTCTATATGTCCAATTTTTGCTAATATCTGGATGACCTACTATAGCTTGGAACTCTCTCATCCTTTCTAAAATCCTTTTCCCAAACCGAGCTGACCCTCTCCCCCAGACCTAACTCCTAACTTAACCTTTTCTAGAAACCTAGGCTCAGCTTCACTCATCTTTTCGCTTTCTTGCACTCACAGTCCCAGCCATGCATTAGTTATTTTAAACTTGTAATTTTAAATCAATTTTTAATCATTTAATTCATTTTATTTTCGCTTTTTTTAAGTTTAAAGATGTGGGGTATAGTTCAGGATTAGGTATACAAGTGGTCATTGTACAGATAAAGTTTGGGCCTCCCTTTGGTCCCTACTTCTCCTCATTTAATTCCTAATACTATTGTGACCTTGGTTCAGACCCTCATCACCATGTCTCAGGGTGACTGAAGTCGAGACCTTGCTAATATTTATTTCTGGTTTCTCCTTTGGCCAAAGTAGTTTACACAATGCTGCCTCTTATGCTTCTAAAAATATTGATTTGTTCACAACACTCTTTATTTTTGGCCTGTTACAGGATTTAAATTTCTTCATGATTAAACTTTGTCTCCTACCCATTATAGTATAGTCATGCGTTGCTTGATAATGGGGAGACATTCTGAGAAACACACCATTAGATGGTTTAGTCATTGTGGGAATATCACAGTGTACTTACACAACCTTAGGTGGTATAGACAACTCCACACCTAGGCTGTGTGGTGTAACCTATTATTATTATGCTACAAACTGTGTAGCATGTCACTGAACTACGTACTGTAGGCAGTTATAATTCAGTGGTATTTGTGTAACTAAACATATCCAAACCATAAACGGAGAAAAGCATAAAAACACAGTATAATCTTTTTTTTTTTTTTTTGAGTTGAAGTCTCACTCTGTCGCCCAGACTGGAGTGCAGTGGCACGCTCCTGGCCACCGCATCCTTGACCTGCTGGGCTCCAGCAATCCTTCCATCTCAGCCTTCCAAGTAGCTAGAACTACAGGCGCGCGCTACCACGCCCAGCTAATTTTTTGATTTATTGTAGAGATGAGGTCTCGCCAAGTTGCCTAGGCGGGTCTTGAACCCATGGGCTCAGGCAATCCACTCACCTCGGCCTCTCAAAGTGTGGGATTACAGGCTGAGCCACTGAGCCCAGCCCAGTATAATCTTACAGGACAACCGTTGTATGTGCAGTTTGTTGTTGACTGAAATGTTGTTATGCATGACTGTGCTGTTTTTAAACCAAGATAGTATTATCTTGCTTTGTACAGAGCTCTACCTACTTTTTTTTGGTCATTGCTCAAAAGATTTATTCTGGAATGTCCTTCTATCGCCTTTTAGTTTGTATTACTCTTTCAGATTTATATGTCCTTTATTCAAATTTAGCTTAAGTACTATTTCCAACATTAAGACTTTTTGTCTACCCTCAGCTTTTAGTGATTGTTTCTTTTTTAGTACTTGTTTTGTCATTTGATACTTAGAGTGTGCTAGCTTATGCTGTTTACTGACTTCTTTTAAATCTGTTCAGTTATTTAACAAGTATTTCTTGGGCATCGGCTACATGTAAGTGACTGTTTCAGGCACTGGGGATGTATCAGTCACCAGCGTAGACAATTCCTGTCCTCTTGGACCTTTGCTACCGTCCTCTATACCTTAAAATAATGATCTCCAGCGCCTGTCACCATAGAGGCTGTTAATGATGGTGTTTAAATTGAATCCAGATTTATGAGAAGAATCCCTTGGCTAATAATGCAAGGGGAAAAAATAATACCTTTTTGCTGACCAACATACACTGGTAACCATAGAGGAGATGATGATTATTTTGGAGGATAAGTCACTGTCTTACCCTTGATTTAATTAAAAAATAATGAGCCAAAGTAAGGCTGTCTTGGAAGACGTTACTTCAACTGTATACCATTTGTCTCCCATGAAAAGGAGACAAATAAGCAGAATGTAGACAAATAAATAGAAAAGTTTTATAAAATACTCATTGTCTTGGGATTAGTACTTAGCTCTGTTTTCCACATGCCATCTTTAGGTCCATAATTACAGAATGTTAAACTCTTTCATTTTGTAGTTGAGGGAACTGAGGCTGCTTAGAAAAGTTAAGTAACTTTAATAAGGTTGCACAGATTCGTGAGAGAACGAGAGCTGGAATTTCCAAACTCCCACTCAGTGCTCTCTGCCAAAGAACATTTAATTTTTGTACAACTCAGTTCAGTGATTGATATGTATAGTTCTGGGTTATCAAGAAAAATTAAATGACATTTACTGCTCTTTTGTAATAGAAGTAGGTGTTTGTGGATTCTTTTTTTTGAGTTGGAGTCTCGCTCTGTCGCCCAGACTGGAGTGCAGTGGCCGCTCCCGGCCACCGCAGCCTCGACCTGCTGGGCTCTGGCGATCCTTCCGCCTCAGCCTTCCAAGCAGCCGGAATTACAGGCATGCACTACCACGCCCGGCTGATTTTTTGATTTATTGTAGAGATGAGGTCTCGCTGCCCAGGCAGGTCTCGAACCTGCGGGCTCAGGCAATCTACTCACCTCAGCCTCCCAGAGGCGCGGGATTACAGGCTGAGCCACCGAGCCTGGCTAGATTCTTACGATTTAATATATTTAGTGCTTAAGTGATTTATTTTATCGTATATATTTTGATATAGATCTAGTATCTCCTAGTTTTTATTTTGTGCTTTCCTCTTCTTTTCAGACTGTTTGAATAAAAACAATTGCTTTGACATTTTGTTTTAACTTGGTATATTTGTTTTAGCAGAAGATGAGTACTGTGATAATTGAAAGTCAGATAGTTGTTAATGAAAATTTGTTTTAATGAAGCTTGTCCTTGTTAAGGAATCTGTATTGATTTTTTAAAAATGTTTTTGTACTTTGGTACAAAAACTTGGAACATGATTAGAAAGTATCAGTTTTTCTACAAAAAAGAAAGTTTTAGTTTTTATTTAGAATTCATAGTTGAATTTAGATTTTATTTTTAGAAACTGTCTAGTTTTCACATTTAGAAGAAATAATTTATTTACAGTTTAAAATAAGAATTAATGTGTATATAAAAACACAAGATGTAAAGAAATGTACAAGTAGAAAGTACCCTTTCCTTTTTCTGGTCCTTCTCATGCACCTACTGTTAGAGGTAAATTCTACTAACAATTTAGTGTATATCCCTCCAGATTTTATATATGTATACATATAATCACACATACTTGAGATTTTTACTGAACTTGCAATTACCTTGGTGATGATTAGGATCTTTACATTTCAAGTCTTCTCAATCAAGATTTTTCTTACATCCTTATGTAGTGATATCCTGTACTTGAATATCTAGGAATAAGCATAATCATATATAGGTTTTATTGCTAGTGTGAGTGGAGTCTTTTTTTCCTTTTACATCTCTAACTGGTCATTTCCAATGCTTGGGAAAGCTGTGCTTTGTGCAGTTATTTAGTCACCTTGTAGAAAAACTTTATTCTTGCTCATGTTTGGATATTTTAGGTAGAAAAAGTCAACTGCAAATATTTCCAGTATTTATACCTCTTTTTTTCTAGTATTGGCAATCACCTCAGAACTTTATATTATGATGGTCATATAAGCAGGTCTCCTCTTTTTTTTCCTTAAAATATATTTTTTTGAAGTTACATGGAAACTGTGTGTAACTGTTAAATGTAGTATTTGTTTTGTTTTCTGAGAATTACTCTGGCATGTTAAGAAAATTTTTTTTCCAGTTTTTAAAGAGGTGTTAACAGTAATAGATGTTGAATTTTGTTAAATTTTTTAATGTCTACTAAGATAGTCTATTTTTTTCTCATTTAATCTACTAATGAAAGAAGCTTGATTTGCAGTATTTTTCTTTTGGTATACTGCTGTATTTGATTTGTTAATGTTTTAGTTAGTATTTTTGCTTCTGTATTCTGAAATAAAATCATTACATATTTTTGGCAGTTTTATTTATCTTTTGAGTCAGGGTCTCACTCTGTCACCTAGGCTAGAGTGCAGTGACACAATCATAGCTTACCATAGCCTTGACCTCCTGCGTTCAGGCGATCCTTCAGCCTCAGCCTCCTGAGTAGCTAGGACTACAGACACATGCCACCACACACCAGCTAAATTTTTGGATTTTTTTTGTAGAGGCAAGAGCTCACTGTGTTGCCCGGTTGGTCTTGAACTCTTGGGCGCCATTGATCCTCCCACTTGACCCTCCCAAAGTGCTGGAATTACGTGAGCCATCATGCCACGTCTGGCCGATAATGTTATTTTGAACTCTAGGGCAGAGAGAGTTAAGTTCTCACACTTCTCGGTTTATGGTCTGTATCATCTCATTTGTCTGTATAGAGTCCTTGCTTAATTTACTTATCCATTTTTGTCTCTGTTCCTCTCTTATATTTCTCTTCTGTTTTTAAAAATGTATCTTTGTAAAATATTGTTTTTCTGCACATATTTTTTTATTTACAAGAGTCAGTGTCATTTTCTCTTTTACATTTTTTTTTGAAGATCCAGCTGTGATGGTTTGTATACATCAAATCCATTACTTTTTTTTTTTTGAGTTGGAGTCCCACTCTTGTTGCCCAGGCTGGAGTGCAGGGGCATACCCATGGCCATCACAGCCTCAACCTGCTGGGCTCAGGCGATCCTTCCACCTCAGCCTTCCAAGTAACTGGAACTACAGGCATGTGCCATCATGCTCAGCTAATTTTTTGATTTATTGTAGAGATGAGGCCTTGCCATGTTGCCCAGGTAGGTCTTGAACCCATAAACTCAGGCAGTCCTCTCACCTCCACCTCTCAAAATGCTGGTATTACAGGCATGAGCCACCACGCTTGGCCCAAATCCATTACTTTTAACTGTTAACTTTCTCTGACATATTATTAGGTACTGGAATTGCTGACTTGTTGGATGTATGTAAACTTAACTTAGTCTTCAGACTGCTTTCAAGAATATCTGCCCTGGTCTACATTCCTGTTAGCAGCACGTGATTCCATATTGCTGCATACACTTTGCATTATGTAGAATTCTACTTCTTCTGGTCTGATAAATGTAAAGTTCTATCTCCTACTTACATTAATTTGCATTTCTCTGGGCTTAAACATGTCTTCCTGAGCTTATTAAACTTTTGGGTTTCCTCTTCTCTAAATTGCTTGTTCATATCCATCGTAGTCCATCTAAGAGCATGGAATGTCTGTGTATGTGTTTATTGAGGTTCTCTTCCACATATATTAACAAGTAAGAATAATTTCTTTTTTTGTTCTGTAATTTATATTTGGCAGTTTTTCAGATTAGGGTTACAATTTTAACAGAAAACAGAATAATGTATTTAAAACTGAATGCATCCTAACTTGTAAAGTAAGTTAAGTGAAGTCATTGGGATTTGTACTTATACTGTAAACATTACTTAAAATAACAGGTAGTGTCTTTTTTTTTTTTTGAGTTGGCGTCTCACTCTGTCACCCAGACTGGAGTGCAGTGGCTACTCCCAGCCACTGCAGCCTCGACCTGCTGGGCTCCAGCAATCCTTCCGCCTCAGCCTTCCAAGTAGCTGGAACTACAGTCGTACGCTACCACGCCCGGCTCATTTTTGATTTATTGTAGAGATGAGGTCTCGCCAAGTTAGCCCAGGCGGGTCTCGAACCCGCAGGCTCAGGCAATCCACTCACCTCAGCCTCCCAAAGGCACGAGAGCTGAGCCACCGAGCCTGGCTAACAGGCAGTGTCTTATGTAATGGATTTAATTTTTAAAAAGGCATATTTCTGGATCTTATTCTCTTAGACATTAATACAAGATATATATGCAGTTGTAGCTACTTTAATTGTTTTGGGAAATGTTTTGCATTGTGTGTATACAAGCTGAGATAACCAAACATCCTGAAAACTCTTTTGATGCTCCATCCATATGTGTTATACTGCATATAAGGGTGTCCACCTTGAGGGGAAAATTAGCAACATATAAACTTACATTTCAGTCTTACCTTCCGTCCCTACAGCCTCTTTTTATTATATACCCATTTAGAACTTATGTGTAAGACAAAAATATCTTAATAAAAATTTAACTCTAGAATCTATATATTTTCAACTCTGTTAGTGTAAATATTTGTTTTAAATATGATGAATTTTTATTATTTTAGCGATTTTGTGTCTTCCCTTTGTGTGACAATGAGGTGTTAAAAAATACAATATTTAGAATATTATAGCATAGTCAGAGCTTGATAAAAGTTAGCTTTTATTAATTTTATATGTTTTATATGGGTATTGTTATAGTCCCTGTACTAATTTTTAATAATTATGTTACCAAACCAAAAAAGAAGTTATGCTCATCTTTCTGTCTCCTCATACAGGAAAGTTCAGAAGATAATTTAGCAACTGTCACATCGGTTACCTCTGGGGAGGGGGATGGAGTAGAGGAATAGGTCTCTCAATTTTTGCTTTATATGTTTATGTAAATTTTGGGTATTCTTTCATGTTATATTACATTTTTTAATGATTAATAAGAATTTTTTAAAGCAATCAAATTGCAGTTTACCGAGCTACCCTCTTTTAGAGCATTTGAGTGTCTTTTTGGTAGAAATAGTAAACATATAGCAAAACAGTATTAATAATTATCATCAAAGAAATATACATTAAGGCAATAAGATTCCTTTTTCTATCTATTAGTTTCGTTAAAAAAAAAATAGGCTGGGTGTGATAGTTCATGCCTATAATCCCAGCACTTTGGGAGGCTGAATTGAGATCATTGCCTGAGCTCATCGGTTTGAAACCAGCCTGGGCAACTTGGTGAGACCTCATTCTCTACAATAAATCAAAAAATTAGCTGGTCGTGGTAGCATGTGCCTATAGTTCCAGTTACTTGGAAGACTGAAGCGGAAGAATCACCTGAGGTCAGCAGATCAGCAGGTTGAGGCTGCGGTGGCTATGAGGGTGCCATTACACTTCAGTCTAGATGTCAGAGTGAAACTCCAACTCAAAGAAAAAAAGAAAGAAAAGAAATATGATGAAAATACCTAATACTGGGGAAGATAATGTTATAACTTTACTTTTATATATTGTTATTGGTATTATCAGTTGGTATCTATTAAGAGATGTGAAATACTTATATTTTGACCATTTTTACCTGTTGATCCCACTTGTGGTAGTCTATCCCAGAGAAAATTTTAAAGATATTAAAAGTTTATATGCATGAAGAATATCATTAGCAAATTATTTTGTAATAATGAAAAATTACAAACATTCTAAATGTCCAATTATAGGGGAATGAATATGAGTTAGGAATGCTTTGGGCTGCAAGCTAACCCATTTAACAATGACTTTGTAACAAATAAAGATGATATTTTTCTCACATAAGAAAAATATGGCTTATCTAGGACTGGTGTAGTGGCTCAGTAATGACATAAAGAATCTAGGTTCCTCCCCCTTTTTCATCTACTATTCTTCATCTCCAGTGTGTTGTTTATTGTTCTTTTTGTTACATTATGGTTATAAGGTTGCTATAAGATTGCTATAGCTACAGACATCATGACCAAGCAACAAAAGGGTTGGCTTGGGTTATTTTTGGAGTGAGTCTCCTTTATAAGTGAATGATAAGCTTTCCCAGTAGTACCTTCTCCCCATCCCCTGCAGACATACATATATCTCTCATTGGTCACATAACCATGTCTGGCTACAGTAGAAACTAGGAAAGCAAGCATTTGGCTTTCCAGGTTTTGTAGTGGGAAGCTGCAAGTTAGAAGGGGCTTGGGAATGGATATTTTGAGTAGCCAGTTCACAACATCTTCCACAATAAGCTATGGTAACTCCACTTAAAGACTTGTAATTCAACCAATAAAAATGATGATGTAAAAACAATAATATAGAATGCTTGTATGAGAAAAAGGAAGTTATAAAATTTTGCACCATGATTCTATTCATGTAGAAAAACGCATTGAAAGGGAAATTAGAAGGAAATAATTCAAATGATAAAAATAGAAGCAAAAATAGAGCATGTGTGAACAGTTTTGTACATTACTTTTGTGTGTGTGTTGTGGAGAGACATGGAGAAGGGGGCTGGTGTTCTCTTGAGTTGTATTCCCAAAGTAAAATTACCGTATCATAGAATGTGTGTTCAGCTGTATAACCCCCTTTTGTAGAAGAAATGAGCTAATTTGCATTGCTACCAACAATATATAAATATATCTGTAATTCATTTACCTGTGGCTGTTGGATTTTATCATTTTTGTTTACCTTTTTAAAATAAAATATTCAAGTTTATAGAAAAGTTCCAAGATGTGTACAACCTTTTTAAAAGATAACCTTTTATTTGCTGTTTTTCATATGTGTGTTCCTCTTCTATTACTTTTCCTTCAGAGCATATCTTATCATTTGTAAAATGTCTTGTATTTGAATATATTAAGTGTATCTTAATTCTGATTATAATATTCATTTCTTCAGTGGTCATAAAGGCTTATGCTATTTCTATAAGAATGTAAAAATACTTGAAAAAAATCAGTATTTTATGTAGATTATAGCTAGACCATGTCCATGGTGAAGGTATGCCCCCAATGCTTAAACACGGTTTTGGTATATGGTAGGCTCTTAATGAATGAGTGAATGGATTTTACTTCCATATATTAGCTGGAATATGAATGGATTCAAGTTATTTTCAAAATGATTCGTTTCTTGTCCTAACAATTATTGCATCATGATCTCTCCTTAGTATTGTTCTACTTTTGGTTTAATATTTTAGTTGTTATACAAGTTGGAATCACCTTTTGAAATCTCTGTTTTATTCACTTTTAGTCTAGTCATTAAATACTTACTGAAAGTGATTTTATGCCAGAAACTTTGCTAGGCACTAGGGGTCCAGAGGTAAATGAGACACAATTTGTATTTTAAAGAAGTTACTAGTTCACTAATTACTTCAAGTAGAATCCCTCAGTACTATGCTGTATTGATAACTGATACATTATCAAATATATTTTAAGATTTTTGTCAGACTATTAGGTGTACATATCAAGTAGTACTGAAGGGCTTTGTGATGAAAAATAGCTGTTCCTTATGTACCGTAACTTCTCAGAAGCAACCATTTTTACACTTTTTTTTTTTTGAGTCACTGTCTCACTCTGTCACCCAGGCTGGAGAACAGTGGTATGATCATAACTCATTGCAGCCTCAAACTTTTGGCCTCAAGAGATCTTCTCTCCTCAGCCTTCTCTCCTCAGCCTAGAACTGCAGGCACATACTACCACACCTGATTAATTTTTTTTTCAGCCATGCGTGTTGGCTCAAGCTTGTAATCCCAGCACTTTGGGAGGTCTAGGTGAGAAGATTGCCTGAGCCCAGGGTTTGAGACCAGCCTGGACAACTTGGTGAGACCTCATCTCTACAATATATCAAAAACTTAGCTAGGCACGGATGTGCGTGCCTGTAGTTTCGGCTACATGGAAAGCTGAGGCAGAAGGGTCACCTGAGCCCCGCAGGTCAACACTGGGGTGGCTGTGAATGTGCCACTGCACTCCAGCCTGAGTGACAGATTGAGACTATGACTCCAAAAAAAAAAAGGCCAGTACTTTGGAAGACTGGAGCAGGAAGATTGCTTGAGCCCAGGAGTTCGAGACCAGCCTAGGCAACATAGAGAGACTCTCATCTCTACAAAAAAAGTAAGCCCAGTGTGATGGCACACACCTGGAGTCCCAACTACCCAGGAGACTGAGGCAGGAGGATCGCTGGAGCCCATAAGTTCAAGGCTGCAGTGAGCTGTGATCGTGCCACTGCACTCCAGCCTGGGCAACAGAGTGAGACCTCCCAAGCCCCCTCCAATCTTTCTTTTGTAGAGATGGGGTCTTGCTGTGTTGTCTAGACTGGTCTTTAACTCTTGACCTCAAGCCTCAGCCCCCCAAAGCTTTGGGATTACAGGCATGAGCCACTGTGCCTGGCCTACTTATTTGGTTTTAGTAGCAGGAGTTCACATTTCATAGCCACCTATGTGGTAGGTGAAAAAACTGAGAGTTTAAAAAATTTTCAAAGCTCTAAGGAAAAAAACACTTTCTAGTTTATGACAATTAAAAAAATATTTCTAGTTGTACATTCTTGTCTTAGTTTTTCCCATTTACTGTGAATGAAATTTTTAATCAAATCACATTGAATAACTACAATACTGCCAGGTAATTTGGTACAGAACAGTTTAGTCTGTTTGTTTAGCTATTATCCTCAACATATTTATGATCAACTAGAATGCAAACATATGCTTTTGTTTGCAAGTACAAGTGGGAAGCACTTAGTAGGCACTCAGTGAATGCATGGTGACTGCATGAAGGAAGGCTTCTGCCTTTAGGGATTTCTAATCTGGTTGGCGATGAGATAAATCATTGGCACTTGGAAAATTAAATGAGAACAAGAAAATAATTATGTAATAGTCCCAATTAGCTGAGATTAATTATAGAAAGTGTTTAGTGGAGTACCTGGGACATATGAAGTACTCCAAAGTGCTTTTTTCTGGCCTTTTGACTAAATATGGTGTCATAAGGTGATAAAATAATATGTTTTTTGTCTTCTTTCCATCCCTCCCTCCCTCCCTTCCTTCCGTCCTTCCTTTTTTTGAGTTGGGGTCTCACTCTTGTCACCCAGGCTAAAGTACAGTGGATGCTCACAGTCACCACAGCCACTACTTGCTGGGCTTAGTTGATCCTTCCACCTCAGCCTTCCAAGTTACTGTAACTACAGATGCACGCCACCACATCTGGCTGATTGTGTGTGTGTGTGTGTGTGTGTGTGTGTGTGTGTGTGTGTGTGTGTGTGAGAGAGAGAGAGAGAGAGAGAGAGAGAGAGAGAGAGAGAGAGAGAGAGAGAGAGAGAGAGAGAGAGAGATTTATTGTAGAAATGAGATCTCACCAAGTTGCTCAGCCTGGTCTTGAACCCCCAGGCTCAGGCAATCCTCTTGTTTTGATTTTCAAATACAAAAATTAGAAATACTCTTGGATTTCAGAGAGGGATTACTGTGGCATGAGTAGGCTCAGATTTACTGTTGGTAGATTTTGAAAGTGAAGGGCATTTGGGGAGGTAGGAGGGAGAAGAGAAGGGCACAAACCCAGAAGGGAGCTGGGAAAGTTCAGGCAGTATCTGGAGACTGATTGTCTGCTTCCCTTGGAGCATGGGATGTGTGGGTAGGGACTGTGGAAGACAGCTAGAGAGAGGAGCTGGCAGCAGACTGGTTGACCTTTTTTTACTGGGAAGAGTTTGGATTTTATCTGCATAGTACTTCAGATTTGTGGATTCATAATGTATACATAGAGAATGCTTTAAAGGTGAGAAGTGTTGCCTCTTGAAGAATGCTTCTTTAGAGATTGTATACTTATCAGAAGATAATTCTCTTGGTTTAAAACATGTTTTAAGCTCCTTTGGCACTTCTAACCGTAAACAAAATTATGCGTTATAGAAGACTTGTCATTTGCAAGGAATGCTTTCTGAGAACTTTGTAAATCCCCACATTTTAAAATTAAGAGATCTTTGTGTGGAATCTTTATCTGCATTGTATTTCCATTGGGAATCATATGTCTCATATATAAGTTAATATTTTTTTCAACTTTAATGAAAGTTCTGTTTCACCTGAATCATGATGCTCAGGTTGGAGCATTTGCTGAGTTAGCTTAGTGAATTTGAAGGGTAGTGTATAGAACATTTAGTGGATTTGTTTACATTACTAGCTCCAAGCTATTATAAGATTTGACATTTTTTTTTTCCTAGCTAGGAGATGTTATTTTCCTAGTCCTTATATTTTTCTTTCTTCCGGCACCAGTTTGGCTTTCATTGAGTTGGGGGATGTTATTCAGGAAACTCAGTTTTGCCTGAGCCCTCGGGTTTGAGGCCTGCCTGGGCAACTTGGTGAGACCTCACCTCTACAATAAATCAAAAAATTAGCCGGGTGTGGTAGCGCACACCTGTAGTTCCAGCTACTTGGAAGGCTGAGGCGGAAGGATCCCCGGAGCCCAGCAGGTTGAGGCTGCGGTGGCCGGGAGCAGCCACTGCACTCCAGTCTGGGCGACAGAGTGAGACTCTAACTCAAAAAAAAAAAAAAAAGAAACTCAGTTTTATTAAGGTTAAGTTTTTTAGGCCAAGTGTGGTGTCTCATGTCTGTAATCCCAGCACTTTGGGAGGCAGAGGAAAGATGATTGCCTGAGCCCAGGGGTTTGAGATCAGCCTGGGCAATTTGGTGAGACCTCATCTCTACAATAAATCAAAAATTAGCTGGGTGTAGTGGCATGTGCCTGTAGTTTCAGCTGCTTGAAAGGTTGAGGCAGAAGGATCGCCTGAGCCCAGCAGGTCAAAGCTGTGGTAGCAGTGATCATGCCACAGAGTGAGTAACAGAGTGGGTAACAGTGAGATTTTGACTCCAAAAAATAACAACAGCAGCAGCAAAATAATAAATATTTTAGAGTTATGCCCTTTGAATGTTAAGATGCACATGCTTGGTGTCAGGCTAGACTTGTGCATTTAGCCTTTGGATTAGGCCTGTAGACTCTCCATTGCCTTAAAGTGCCCCCGAGGGGCTCTCAAAATAGTGGTAACCATGAATATTAAACCTGTGAATGTGGTAGTCCTGTATATCTGCAGGAATTACTCCCTTGATATCTTATTCTCTCACTCCTATATGTGTGTGTGTGTACATATATATAGTGTTGTCCTTGAGTACCTGCAGAGAATTGGTATCAGGACACCACTCCCCATACAAAAATCTGTGGCTGTTCAAGTCCTAAGTCCCATATATATAATGGTATAGTATTTGCATATAATGCATTCATACTGTATACTTTGTCATCTCCAGATTACTTATAGTACCTAATACAATGTAAATGTTATCTAAATAGTTGTTATACTGTATTTTTAAAATTTGTATTATTTTTAATTTTTATTTATTTATTTATTTGAGTTGGAGTCTCACTCTGTTGCCCAGGCTAGAGGGCAGTGGCACGTTCCCAGCACAACAGCCTTAACCTGCTGAAGTCAGGTGATTCTTTCACTTCAGCCTTCCAAGTAGCTGGAACTGCAGGCATGCCCAGCTAGTTTTCTGATTTATTGTGGAAATGAGGTCCTGCCAAGTTGCCCAGGCTGGTCTTGAACCCGTGGGCTCAGGCAGTCCTGTCACTTTGGCCTCCCAAAGTGCTGGGATTATAGGCATGAGCCACTGTACTCGGCCTCTATTTACTTTTTGAGTTGTAGTCTCACTCTGCTTCCCAGGCTGGAGTACAGTGTGGCACGACTGAGGCTCACTGCAGCCTCGACCTGGGCTTAGGTAATTCTTCTGCCTCAGTGTCCCAAGCAACTGGAACTACAGGCATGTACCATCATGCTTGGCTAATTTTTTTGTGTGTGTGTGGAGTTGAGGCTTCACTTTGTTGCCCAGGCTAGTCTCAGACTCCTGACTCCTGGGTTCAAGCAATCCTCCTGCCTTGGCCTCCCAAAGTGCTTGGATTACAGTTTTGAGCCACTGTGCTTAGCCTTATGTATTTATTTTTTGAATGCTTTTGATTGGTGGTTGATTGACTGTGAATGCAGTACTCAGGGATGTGAAAGACAGGCTGTCTGTATGTGTACGTGTGTGTGCATATATATATTTTTAAGAAGACACAATAATTTTAATTGTTTATCTAATAACAGAGCTTCAAAATACATGAAACAAAAACTGGTAGAACTGCAAGGAACAGGGACCAAACACACAATTATGTTTGAATATTTCAGTACCCCTCTTTCAATGGTTGACAGAAAAAACAGACAAAAAAATCAGAAGCATATACTAGACTTGAACAACACCCAACCGACCTGAGTGACATTTAACAGTGTATCCCACAGCAGCAGAATACTTATGTTCTTCAAGGGCACATGGAACATTTACCAAGATAGACCAAATTCTGGGCTATAAAATCTCTCTCTCTCTCTCTCTCTACACACACACACACACACACACACACACACACACACACACACACACACACTCTCACTCTTATAGCCCACAGACTTGTTTATTTCTTTTTTGTTTTGCTACCACTTTATTTTATTTATTTTTGTTTATTTAAAAAAAATAAAGATGTGGGGTACAATTCAGGGTTAGGTATAACAATGTTGATTATGCAGGTACCCTTGTTGATGAGGTATGCCCCTCACTCCCCTAGCAGTTTCCCTCAACTGCCAATCCCAACCCCCCCCTTTTTTTTTAACTGAATTTTCTTTCTAGCTCTTTGAGCAGATACCAGGAACATTTATAAAGATTTGAAAGATAGGAGGATGTACTGTGGGAACTGAGTGATTGGGGTCCTGAGGGAATGTTCATAAGATCTCAAAAAACCCACCGATGTCGTTATTTATATGCTGGCATAAGGTGATAATGTGGGTATAATTAATTTAGTGCATTAAATGAGAATTTTAGGGGTTTCTGTATAGGAAAGTCTAGATTTGTAAATTTACATTAGGGGAGGGGAGATTGTTCTGTAAAAAAAATACTATCTCCTGGAGCATTTCAGAAGTAACATGTCATCTTAAAAAATCCCTTACTCAGGACCCAGGCACAGTGGTAATAATGCCTGTAATCCCAGCACTTTGGGAGGCTGAGGCAGCAGGATCCCTTGAGGCCAGGAAGTCTGAGACCAGCTTGGGCAACAAAGCAAGACCTCAAAAAAATAGAAAAATTAGCCGGGTGTGTGGTACATGCCCGTAGTCCCAGCTACTTGGAAGGCTGAGGCAGATGGATCACTTGAGTTTAGGAGGTGGAAGCTGCAGAGAGTTGTCATCTCTGCACTCCAGCTGGGGTATCAGATTGAAGCTCTGTCTCAAAAAACAACAACAAAAAAATCCTTACTAGCCACCATGCCTGGCTACATTTTTTATTTTTTGTAGAGATGAGGTCTCACAATGTTGCTTAGGCTGATCTTAAATTCCTGGGCTCAAGCGTTATTTCCATCTTGGCCTCCCAAAGTGCAGGGATTACAGGCATGAGCCACCACGCCTGACTGCTCCTGACATTATTACCAGTACTTCTAAGATTTTCTTGATGCTGGCTTTTGAGTTGAGATTGTTTAATAGTATTTTATATTAAGGAAATTGGCATGGTGTTTGTTTTGAAATTTGAAAAGAAGTGAAATCTTAGAAAAGTTGCAAGGGCAGTCCAGTATCTTTTCTTGAGCCAATATGTGAATTGATAGAATATAGAAGCAAGTATAGTAGGGAAATGGGGAAGTAGTTAGTGGGTTGGGGACTGAGTCACAGTAAAGACTTCAGAGTATCAGAGACTGAAGTTTGAGAATCAGCCAGGATCGATGATGGTAGCAGAAATCCAAAACTAGCCAAAGAGGATAGAGAGAACAAAATTGGTAATTGATATTACTAATATTTTGAATGTTTGATTCCATTGATTAGATTATTCTATTAAAGTCATTTTAAGGAGTGCATAAAATTTTATGCCAAAGCCTTGCTTGACCTAACAAGCTGGGCTGTCATTTGCTTGCTTTTGACAAGACTTTCATTTTTATCAGCTTTAAATGCATGTTTCATTACTATTCTGCTTAGTTAACATAATTATCTAATTGTAGAATATATAATTTCAAAAGGGTATTGTGGATACTTGATGCCTTTTTCTCTATATATACTATTGAATTGCTTTCAGACTACTTTCAATTATTTCAGTAAGGTAAAATGTAATCCTTCTATTGATTGTAATGTAAATTTTAGGAGCTCTTGGAAATTAAACCAAAAACATAGTACTACCTACATCTTAGGGTTATAAGAAGCTTGCTAAGTTGGATTTGATGTTCATTGTGGTACTGAATAAGTAGAAATTAGTCTCATTCAAAACTAAGTAAAATAAAGTTTGATGGCTCACTCACTAAATTGTAGTTGGATAATTCCCATAATTCCTTAGAGATAAAGTCATCCTTAAATGTAAAGTTCTTACTTCATAATAAAAAAAAAAGTAAAGTTCTTGTTTACTTAAATAGGAGGCATTGTGGATATATAAATAACCTTGTTCTTTGTCTTAGTGTGTTAATATAATAGAAGGGGTGGTAGTACATGTGAGAAAAGTGAAATTAATAGCTATTCTTGAGGGCCCTTATTGACTCTATGGTATTCTGAGTTACTGTAACAAGTTAGTGTTGGTAACATAGTTTCAATTCCTTAAGTGGACGGTAGTATTTCCATTCTGTAAGTCTTTTTTGTTATTTTGGAGAGAGCTCTTTCTTGCCCCTCTGCTTTACTGAAAATAAAAGTTGTTTACAGTTTGTTTTATGTTAAAATGTAGCGTTTTAATATTTCTTTGGGGCAGCAGGAATGGGCAGGAGGCCATTGTGTCTGATTTTCCTTTTCCGACTTCCGCTTTCTTTGTTCCTGAGTATTACATTTCCTAAAAGGGGTGATACAAAGGGTGGGGATCGAGAAAAGGGAGTAATTTATTGTTTGTAGAAGAGGTCTAGGATAAGGTCACTTAAGACAAGGAATCTCTCATAAAATACAAATTGAAGCTTTTGCAAGGGGTTTATAACTGATGTTGCTTTTCCCCTTTCACTGTTTTATGAAAAAGAAATCCTCTGGATGGCATAAAAGACCAGCACTTTAGCAAACTATACACCTTTCATTTAGCTTGGTAGTTGTAGATTGTGCTCTTAGAGGCCATGGATTACAGAGTTGTAAAATCCCTTGTCTGAAGTAATATGCATATAGAGACACCCCCTCTCCTTTTTATTAAATTAAGCCTTTTTTTCCCTTCTCGTAGTCAATGCTGTTTTGTGGTTGTTGTTTTTTTTACATATTTTGTGACAGATATGTAAAGGAAATATTTTTGCATCTAATTGTTCTAACTTTCAAAGATTCTTTCCTCAGTTGAATTTTTTAAGAAAAGTATATTTGTTCTAAACTGAATTTTGTCTTTCTCTCCCTTACTCAGGCCCAGATTGCCTTTCTTCAGGGGGAAAGGAAAGGTCAAGAAAATTTGAAGAAGGATCTTGTGAGGAGGATCAAAATGTTGGAGTATGCTCTTAAACAGGAAAGGTAATTCCATAAAATAAAAGATAGTATTCTGTTCCTAAAATAAATTTGCACATTTTGATACTGTATACTCTTAAATTCAGGAAGGTCTGTAGTAAACATTGTTATGAATGGTTGTAATATATTAATTTTATTATTATTAGCTTAGTAATGGTCTATATATAAACTGATTTGTATGCTTTAAACAATTTCACTATTTTTATTCTACCCTGTCCTTTTTTAAGAAACATGTACTTCCTGAACTATCAATACCCTTTTCTTTTTAAAGTTGAAATAGTTTTTGAATTGTAAAGCAAATTTGTATAATGCTTACTCCTTTTTCCTGTCTTCGGATATTCTATTTGATGTATTCTCTTCATTTTTTAAGAAAAAAAATTCTTTATTAGACCATGTTGACAATCCAGTAGAGTTTTTTTTTGGTATTGTGTTCCTTTGCTATCAGTTGTTCCAATCTCTCCAGAAGCGAATCTTACCTTTCTATTTTACTAGTGTCTAAAATACTCAAGTAACAAATTTAGGTTACAAGTAAAGGAAAATAGGTCATGAACGAGAGTTTTGAAAGTTATGGGTTAAGTTTATTTGCTTTAATAGATAGTCTTTGGATTTTTTTTGTTGATGGTCTGAGGCAGTTCTGTTTTTGGATAGTTGAATACCTGATAGGTGGTCTTAGAGTTATCTATTTTGCTATTTTTTTGCTTGTTGGTGAGTCGGCTGCTTGCAAAACTACCATAAAACAAAGCATTTAGATGTTATTAGACAAATAGATATATATACATATCAAAAATAGATAAAACTTTATTAGAACCTGTGTTCACCTTTATATATGATCATTAAATGGCACAAGAGATTGAAAACAGATAGACCTCTTAGTGAATAGGTATTTCTTTTCATACCTTGAGAGTTTGATTGAAAGCTGTATTGGAGAGATGGAAAGAAAAACATTTTTTAAAGCACATGCTTTGGGAGTATTTGAGATTTTAAACTGTCTAAATTGTAGGCTTAACCAAAGAGAGCAGATAATAATATTAACCTTTTGCACTTGGAGTCATCTCATGAATCGCTTACCAGCAATTTGACTGTACTTTTTTACGGAATAGTGAAACATGAATTACTTCACATTAATAGTGTAACATTGGAACCAGTTATTTTATTGTAATGATATTTGACTTGTAATAGAATTTTGGGCATTGAGAACCTTATAAAAATTTTATTTCTTTTTCTAGTGTGGGGTAACGTGTGAAGCAGTCACCGACATGCATTGCAGGTTCTTTGATACATGTTGTGTAATAGCAGTTTATTTGACATCCTCCACCTGATGTTTTTCCATTCAAGCAGACAGTGAAGTCTCGTCCTCTTCCTTTCACATTAATAATATGTCATTTATTTTCCAGTCTGTTGTTTGAAGATGATGTGTAAGGATGCACTCGTGGCTCCTGAACACCACTTCTCAACTGATCAATCATATCTCAGTATATATTCCATCTTTTTATTTGCTTTTTCATGCAATTTGAATGGAAAACTTCAAGGAAACATACATTTTTTAAAAATTTACGCTGCATAAGTTTGTCCTGTATGATCACTAGCAGTCTCTTTATAGCCCATGTGAGGGGACATCCAAGTAGTTTGCTAGATTTACAGTATCCTCTCAGAGGGGACATTTGAGTGCAAAGTGTTTTAAAATGGCAACTATTTATTGAGTAGCTACTGTGTATTGGACACTGAGACTTAAAAATTAAGTAATTTGGATAGAGTAGCACAGCTGTAGTAGAGCTTAGATTCAACTCTGTGTGATTCTGAAGCCCATGTTCTTTACCAGTACATTATGCTAACTAATAAGAAAGGAGACTTAAAACATATAAATACTAAAGTAACCAGGGATGGTGTGTGTGTGTGTGTGTGTGTGTGTGTGTGTGTGTGTGTGTGTGTGTGTGTGTGTGTGTATCCAGACTTGTAAGCCACAAAAGAGCAGTGAAGATTGACAAGTGCTGTGGTAGAAGTCTGTAAAGAGTACGGTGAGATTACAAAAAACAGAATGGTTATTACCATGTGGAAGTTGGAAGTAGAAAAGAGGGCACAGTTAGAGAATGTGAAGCTTGAACAGCATCAAATAAGAAGGTGCTAGACAGACAAGATGCAGGAAGTAGAGAGAACATGTTGGCATGGAACAAAGCAGTTTGTTGTGTTTAGAAATTTGTAATCGTTGTATATGGTGAGTAGACTGTTGACAGAATGCTAGAGGGGGCAAGAGTCAGATCATGGAGAGACTAACCAAGGAGTTCAAACTTTTATCTTGCACATAACAGAGAATATGGAAAGTTTTCCAAAAAAAATTTCTTTTGGGCACAGTGGCTCACACCTGTAATCCCAGCACTTTGGGAGGTGGAAGCAAGAGGATTGCCCAAGCCCAGGGGTTCAAGACCAGCCTAGGCAACTTGGTGAGCCCTCGTCTCTACAATAACAACCTGCCCCCCGAATTTTTTATTCTAAAATAATCTCAAGCTAATAGAAGAGTTGCAGGAACTATGGTCTATCCTTTTCCCCAGTTCACCAGTGAACAACACCTTGCTATGTTGGCTTGATCACGCTTACACTGATGTGTAATCTGAAACATAAATGTAGAGATACTAGTATCATTTGTACACAGGTTTTAATAATTAATGTTTTTGTCAGTCTTTTTTCACTTTGATCTATTGTAAAGCAAATACCAGACATTCTGTAATTTACCTGTAAACATCCAAGTAAAGATCACGGTTTTACATGATTTTCTTTGCATGATTTTTGCAGATTTTTAAAGCAGTTTCACTTTAAGATTCAAAATTAAATAGAATGAGATCTTTAACATTACAGAGGGATTACTCACCTAATAGTAAATTTTTCAAAATATTCCTTAATGTTTGATAAAATTTATAAGATGAGCAATTTTTAATTCAATTTTTCAAGAATACACAGTGTATAATCTGAGACTTATTTGGAAATATCTGTATTGAGGAACCTCACCTATAAAATATGGTTCTGAAACATTTCTCCCATTCTCCCATTTCTCTCTATTCACTGTCACCTTTTAAAACAAACTATACTACTTTAGTAATCCAACTGTTCACCTTACATTTAGTATTTCCATATTCTAATTCATTTTCCATGCCCATAGGATTCGTTTTCTGAAACATAAATATGATAATCCTGTTGTATTCTTGCTTAAAAATATCTGGCTAATTTCTAAGTTCTTCTTTGTAAAATCCTTTGTGACCAGGCCCTTTCTATCCCTTCTCTGACTCCATTCCTTCCATAGCTTCAGACCTTTTGGATACTACTGTTTGCTGTTTTTTGGCCTACTGTGTATTTTTTTTGTTTTTCTCTCACCTTTAGATATTCCTTCTGACCGAAATACTCTGACTGGAAAACTCCTACTAGGTTTTTGAGATTTAGCTAGAATCTTTAGCTGTTATCTTCTTTTCAGTAGCTTTCTTTGACACCAACTTTGACAGACTTAGATAATCCCTTATCTACATTCTTGTAACACTCGATATATCCCTTACAGCTCTTACCACAGTGTGTTCCAGTTATTTATATTCCTGTCTCTTAGGCATGCCCGTGCCCTTCACCCTAACCTGACTGCAAACTGTAGGCTTTTTGTTATTGTTGTTGTTTTTTAGAGACAGGGTCTTGCTATGTTGCTCAGGCTGGTTTTGAACTCCTGGCCTCAAGCAATCCTCCTACCCCAGCCTCCTAATTTGCTGCCATTACAGGTGTGAGCTACTGCACCTGGCCCAAACTAGGTTATTCCCAGCAGCCAGCCAGTGCCTTGCACATCATAAGAATTTAATTATTGTTCATTTACTATAATCCCAGCACTTTGGGGACCAAAACGAGAAGATTGCCTGAGCCTGGGGTTCAAGACCAGCCTTGTCTCGACACTAAATCAAAAAATTAGCTGGACATGGTGGCACGTACCTGTAGGAAGGCTGAAGTAGAAGGATTGCCTGACCCCAGTAGGTCCAGGCTGCAGTGGCCGTGAGTATGCCACTGCACTTGAGCCTGGGCAACAGAGTGAGATGACAACTCAAAAAAAAAAAAAAATAGTTCATTGAAATTAACTAAATTATCTTTAACATCAACATTTAAGATGTGAGTGGGGTGCTATGTTATATTCCTGGCACAATATGTATAGTAGTAGGCTTTGGAACAAAATTGGATGAGACTTCTTTAGTGTATCATAATTGTTGAACAATTTTATTGCTCTTTTAAAGTAAATTTATAGCCATTTAGGGAGACTTAGCTATGTATTAAATATGGAGTTATTAGACATGAGATCTGTTTATTTGTCTTCTAGTCAGAAATAGACAGAAAAGCAATAGTGAACAAGAAAGATTAGTAACAGTGAGCTGAAGTGTTAAAACATTGGGATACAATATGAGTGAGAAGGTATTTTCACATATTGGCTTCAAAAAGAATGCTTTTAAGCTTGAGCAAGTTTCTGTGAGAAAAATATTTGTTACCAAATTTAACCATTAATAGGGAGAGCTTGGTTTTTTGTTTGTTTTCTTTTTTGAGTTGGAGTCTCACTTTGTCGCCCAGACTGGAGTGCAGTGGCCCCTCCTGGCCACCGCAGCCTCGACCTGCTGGGCTCCAGCGATCGTTCTGCCTCAGCCTTCAAGTAGCTGGAACTACAGGCGTGTGCTACCACGCCCGGCTAATTTTTTATTTATTGTAGAGATGAGGTCTTGCCAAGTTGCCCAGGTGGGTCTCGAACCCGCCGGCTCAGGCAGTCCACTCACCTCAGCCTCCCAAAGCGCGGGATTACAGACTTGAGCCACCGAGCCCGGCTTTTTTTTTTTTTTTGAGTTGGAGTCTCACTCTGTCACCCAGACTGGAGGGCAGTGGCACACTCCTGGTCACTGCAGCCTCGACCTGCTGGTATCCAGCAATCCTTCCGCCTCAGCCTTCTTTTTTTTTGAGTTGGAGTCTCACTCTGTTACCCAGACTGGAGTGCAATGGCCGCTCCCGGCCACCGCAGCCTCGACCTGCTGGGCTCCGGTGATCCTTTCGCCTCTGCCTTCCAAGAACTACAGGTGCGCGCTACCACGCCCGGCTGATTTTTTGATTTATTGTAGAGATGAGGTCTTGTCAAGTTGCCCAGGTGGGTCTCGAACCCGCCGGCTCAGGCAGTCCACTCACCTCAGCCTCCCAAAGCGCGGGATTACAGACTTGAGCCACCGAGCCCGGCTTTTTATTTTTTTGAGTTGGAGTCTCACTCTGTCACCCAGACTGGAGGGCAGTGGCACACTCCTGGTCACTGCAGCCTCGACCTGCTGGTATCCAGCAATCCTTCCGCCTCAGCCTTCTTTTTTTTTGAGTTGGAGTTTCACTCTGTTACCCAGACTGGAGTGCAATGGCCGCTACCGGCCACCGCAGCCTCGACCTGCTGGGCTCCGGTGATCCTTTCGCCTCTGCCTTCCAAGAACTACAGGTGCGCGCTACCACGCCCGGCTGATTTTTTGATTTATTGTAGAGATGAGGTCTTGTCAAGTTGCCCAGGTGGGTCTCAAACCCGCGGGCTCAAGCAGTCCACTCACCTCAGCCTCCCAAAACGTGGGATTACAGACTGAGCCACCGAGCCTGGCTTTTTTTTTTTTTTTTTTGCGTTGGAGTCTCACTCTGTCACCCAGACTGGAGGGCAGTGGCACACTCCTGGCCACTGCAGCCTCGACCTGCCAGTATCCAGCAATCCTTCCGCCTCAGTCTTCTAAGTAGCCAGAACTACAGGCGCGTGCTACCACATCCGACTAGTTTTTGCTTTTTATTGTAGAGACAAGGTCTCACTAAGTTGCCCGGGTGGGTCTGGAACCGTGGGCTCAGGCAATCTACTCGCCTCAGC
The DNA here is from genome assembly GCF_000164805.1 of Carlito syrichta. Classification (NCBI taxonomy): domain Eukaryota; kingdom Metazoa; phylum Chordata; class Mammalia; order Primates; family Tarsiidae; genus Carlito; species Carlito syrichta. The sequence continues at coordinate 807,064 of NW_007255926.1, read as the reverse complement.
CTCCCAAAGTGCTGGGATTACAGACTGAGCTACTGAATCCAGCCAAGGGAGAGCTTGGTTTAAGAAGCAATAGCTAGCAGGGCTTGGTGGCTCAGCCTGTAATCCCGCACCTTTGGGAGGCTGAGGTGAGTGGATTGCCTGAGCCCGCGGGTTCGAGACCCGCCTGGGCAGTGAGACCTCACTTCTACAATAAATCAAAAAATTAGCTGGGCGTGGTAGCGCATGCCTGTAATTCCAGCTACTCGGAAGGCTGAGGCGGAAGGATAGCCGGAGCCCGGCAGGTAGAGGCTGCGGTGGCCGGCAGCAGCCACTGCACTCCAGTCTGGGCAACAGAGTGAGACTCCAACTCAAAAAAAAAAAGAAGTCATAGCTTATGGCAGACACAGCCGTTCTGCACATATTTCATCTTTGTCTAATTTTTAATGAAATATTGATTAATAATGTATTATTATTGTTACATTTATTTTTGTAGACTGTTTTCTATTTCCTTTTTAGTAAATTCTGTTGTAGTTTTTCCTAAGACCACTAGAATGCACTATAATGCAGTATTTTGTGTTTGCCTTTTTTTGCATATATATAAAAATATAAATGCCATAAACTTTTATTGCTACTATTATTTTAAAAGCTTTACCATTGTCTGCCCTCAGCTTAGTTATATTCGGTTGTTACTTTGATTTCTAGGAGGTATTAGTACTTTGTCTTATGGCAAATGAAATATGTTTTTGGAAAAGTAAAAGGTAGACATTTACACTTAAGAACCTTTTGCCTGTGTATGAAATGTTTTACTTTCTGGCAACTGAAAGTCAAATTAATGTCTGTAAATCTTACCCTCTAATAATCACCATTAGTACAAATACATTTAAAAAGATTTGGGCACATTTAGTTCAGTGATAAAATCTTTGTGATTAAGAGACATGGGAATATGTATTCTAATAATTTGAACCAAACATACTTACAGAAAATTAAAAATACATACATATGTATATATACACACACATATAGTTAATTAACCAAATAACAACAAAAATAGTCTCCCTTTTGCTTCCGTTTGCTAGTTTTCCTTCCCAAGGAAATCGTATTAACTGATATATATTATTCCAGAAATATTCTGTGCATATTATATATATACCATACGCATAGAATATATATATGTCTTTTCTTAAAATGTATGTAAGGTATGCAGGCATATCGTACACAGTATTTTGTGCCTTTTAGTTTTCACTTAAGGTTGGAGATTAGTTCGTATGAGTATTCTTTTTTCCTTTTTAATGGAAACATGTTATTACAAAACATACATACATATATGATATAACAACGAATATAAAAAATACTCATGTACCCACCACCTACCTTAAGAAATATGACATGGGCTGGGCTCAGTGGCTCAACCTATAATCCCAGCACTTTGGGAAGCCGAGGTGAGTGGATTGCCTGAGGCTGCGGGTTTGAGACCAGCCTGTGCAAGTTGGCAAGTTCTCATCTCTACAATAAATAGAAAATTAGCTGGGTGTGGTAGCACATGCCTGTAGTTCTGGCTACTTGGAAGGGTGAGGCAGAGGGATTGCCGAAGCCCAGCAGGTCAATGTTGGGGTGGCCGTAAACATGTCACTGCATTCCAGCCTGGGCGACGGAGTGAGACTCTAACTCATTTAAAAAAAAAAAAAGAACTATGACATGAACTGCCTTTAGTTTTCATAGGTGTTTTAAGATTCCCCTTTATATACACCTTTTTTTTCTGTTGTTACTGCAGAATAATTCTAGTACTTTCCACATTTGAACATATATAATTGTTCATTTCCTTTATATTTAAGTTATTTTTAAAAACCTACAGTAAGTCTCAATTAGGTGGTTTGTTTGGTTTTTTTTAGTTGGAGTTTCACTCTGTCACCCCGTCTGGAGTGCAGTTGGCATCCTGCTCACATTCACTGCAGCCTTGACCTTCTGGGCTCAGGCAATCCTTCCGCCTCAGCCTTCCAAGTAACTGGAACTATAGTCATGTGCCACTACGCCTGGCTAATTTTTTGATTTATTGTAGAAATGAGGTCTTGCCAAGTTGCCCAGGCTGAATGTGTCTTGAGCTTGTGGGCTCAAGCAGTCCTCTCACCTCAACTTCCCAAAGTGCTGGGATTATAGGCTTGAGCCACTGAGCCTGGCAGATTTTTGTTGTTTATGTTATTAACCCAGTCTTAACACATTAAATGTTTTGGGAAGCAAACAAGTAAAAATAGGGAAATACATTAAACAGGTATGGCCATTTTTAGTTAACCCTTTTCAAATTTCTACCTTATCTGGGTTATTTTTCTGATCCCGGATGGTTAAACCTAAGTTGGTTAAGTCTTATTAACGTTTGGTTAACTTTTAAAAGAAAATAGACAATATTCCCATTCACAGTTCTTTCTGAGTGAAAGACAAAGACATCTTGACTAGTAAAAGAAAAAAATGTTCATTCCTCCTGGAATATCTTATTTTACATTGATAATTTGGGCTGAGTTTCCTCCCTTGGATTGTTCACTGTAATGCATATTTCGCAAATTATTATACCTGATAAGGCACAGATTATTGCAGATGACTTTTCTTTTTTAAAAGCTCAATTTTGAGGTCAGGCGCGGTGGCTCACACCTGTAATCCCAGCACTTTAGGAGGCAGAGGCAAGAGGATTACCTGAGCCTAGGGGTTCGAGACCAACCTGGGCAACTTGGTGAGACCTCGTCTCTACTATAAATAAAAAAATTAGCTGGGTGTGGTGGCACGCACCTGTATATCCAGCTACTTGGAAGGTTGAGGTGGAAGGATTGTCTGAGCCTAGCAGGTTGAAACTGTGGTGGCCATAATTGTGCCACTGCACTCCAGCCTGGGCAACAAAGTGAGACTCTCACTCAAAAAAGAAAAAAACTCAATTTTGGGAAGTTTATTTACAGCTTTATTTCAAAATCCAAACCTTTTCTACTGCTTTTCCTGGTAGAATTCAACCATAGCAGTCATCAAGAATGTTTGAATACTAAAGAAACTAGAATGGATCATTTGTAATTTATAGAAAGAAGAGTTATGATTCCCAGACTTATTCCTTAATTTTGTTATCATGACACTCAATGGTATAAGAACAGCCACATCAAAGGCAAATGCTTTTGTATCTTGACTTAGATACCTTGGAGGAAGGCTATGAGCCTTTGAAAGTTCTCAGAGTGTTCAGCCAGGATTACTGAATACTGATGACTACTACTATTACATATGTTAAAGTTTATTTAAATGTATTTTAAGATGGTTTGTATTTTCTCATTTCTTTGTAGAGCCAAATACCACAAATTGAAATATGGGACCGAATTGAATCAGGGAGATATGAAGCCTCCAAGCTATGATTCTGGTAAGCTAATTTTAAAGGAAATTTAAGTGATGAAAATAAGTGAATGTCTAGTATTTTGTAGCAGCATCATTTGTAATTGTAAGTTAATTTCTGATTATTACTTTTTTCTGGCCTGCGTGTCTTTTGGCACTAATCCTTTAGTGTCATTCAGATCGTTTTCTACCACCTTCCTTCCTTCCCCCTCTTCCCCTTTCTTTTAGTTCCTCATTTTCTGCTTATGTTCTACACTTACTGGAAGAATCAGAATTCATGGGGTAACATGCCAACATAACCTTGTCTTGCTGGGTCTGCCCAGCATTAATGGGAACTTTGAGATGTGCAGTACAGAGTACATCATGCCCTTGAAATCCTTAGAGGATAGGAACTGTGGAGGTAAGAGATCTCTTCTTGGAGCTCCAGGGAATTCCTAATCCCCTAAGCCTAATTCTTCAGTTTCAGACGCAAAACTATTTTGGACTTTCTTACCCATAGAAGTTTCTATAACCAGAACATGTTTTAACAGCTAAACATCTATTATCTTTTTGTGTTATTCTTTTTTTTCTTCTTCCACTTTCCACTTCATACTACCAAATGATACAAAATAGTACTTACAAGTAATCAGATAATAAGGAATATAGATGTAATTCACTTATTCATGGGTATAAAGGAAAAGTGAGAAAAATTGTTCAAATGTTATCATCATGTTTAGATAAGAGTATTTTTGGAATAATTTCAGATTAAATTTCTTGATCAAATATCTGAAAATATTAACAATCATTTGTATGATTTTTAAAAATATCTACCTTGTGCTAAAGGTTTTTATGTATATATCAACTTTAATTCTTAAAATAGTTACCCAGTAAAGGTAATGTAAAGATATTTTCATTTTACATATGATAAATTTAATCTCAGAGAAGTGGAGAAACTTGGCCAAAGTCACACAACTGTTAAGTAAGGAACTGAACCCAGTTCTGACTCCAGAATTTATTTTCTTCCCATTTTATGTCACTGCTTCTGTATTTTGACAGTGTATGAAAAATCTTGCCAAAATGAGTTCTAAATGTACTGCCAACTTTATGGTTAGTTCAATGTAGTAATATATTAATGTGCTTACTCAGCTGAATATTAAATTCTTGAGATTTAGAACAATGCCAGTTGATCGTTGTATTTTTACCTTCTTTTAAAAAAGAAATTATTCTTTTATTGAGGTGTCAATCCTTTTAATCTGAGGGGTGCTTAAATCTCAAAATAAAAAAATTATTTAAAAATCTAGGCTATTTGTTAAAAGCTGTCCTAAAATATATTGTCTGATTCAGAGGAGTTATTTTAATCAGTATTACTTTTAAAAGTTTCCATTTCTTAAGTCTTAGATATCAGTTTAGGATTAAAAAGGCTTAGTGGTGATATGTAACATGATTAGGTGCAATGGCTCCCACCTGCACTTCCAGCACTTTGGGAGGCAAGGCAGGAGGATCACTTGAGGCCAGGAGTTCGAGACCATTTTGGGCAACATAGTGAGACCCTGTCTCTACAAAAAAGAAATAAAAACTGACCAGATGTGCTGTCTCATGCCTGTAGTCCCAGCTAATTAAGGGGCTGAAGTGGAAGGAATGCTTGAGCCAAGAGTTCGAGGCTTCAGTGAGCTGTGGTCATGCCACTGCACTCCAGCCTGGGCAACAGAGTGAGCTCTCTCTCTTAAACAACACACAAAAAATGTTCACAAATGCACTCCAACCTGGGCGACAGAGTGAGCTGTCTCTCTTAAACAAACAAACAAACAAACAAAAGTTTATAAGTGAACAGCATGGCTCAGTAGAAAGACCTTGGGCTTTAAAATCAGATAGGTTTAAGTTTGACTCTTCTGTGACACTTTAAATCCCTGTTATATTACTTAATTTCTCTGGGGTTGCTCCTTTCCTGCTCTGTAAACTAGGAGATATTCTGAGAATAATTCTTAACCCTAAGGTTTATTTTCATAGTATACAATACCTAGTTAGTACCTACTATCATTCCATCTATGTCTTTCCAACCATCCAGTTATCTTACAAATATTAAATACATGTTTGTCAGATAATGAAATAATAATGCCTTGTTGGATTTTCACAGGGAAGATCGACAGTAAAAGAAGTGTTTACAATAAAATATGGCAGGTATAGTGAGAAGTAATAAGTATTATTGAGCACAGCAGCACAAATCTAGTCTTAAGTGGTCAAGAAAAGCATCCTAGAGGAAGTGATGTTTAACTTTGATATCTGAAGGATAGTAGAAATTAGCCAAAGTAGACTGACTAAATATTTGCTGGTGGTGGGGGAAAAGCAGAGTATTAGCAGCAAAGCTTCTGAGATGAGACTAGCACATGTGAAAAATGACATCCCTGGATGGCATGGGAGAGAGGAAGGAGTGTTTCAGGACGCAGCTAGGGAGCTAGGCAGGGGTAAAGCATGTTGAGGAGTTCACACTCAGGAATATTGTAGGAGTGATGAGAAAGAAATTGCAGGATCTTACTTAGGGTTTTGTGATTAGATTTGCTCTTAGATCACTGCAGTATGGAAGGTGAATGAGAGAGGAGTAGAATTGGAGACAGGGAGGCTAGTCAGAGGACTGCAGCCACCTGGGCAAATGAAGAAGGTTTCCTTAACAAGGACGTGTTCAGGAAATATTTAGGAAGTAAATTCTGCAGGAACATTTTTTGTAAATGTAATTTTATGCTAATCTCTGCATCATTCCAATTTTAGTATATGTGCTGCTGAAGTGAGCCCAAGAACCAGTTCTTGTTTGGATATAGGGAGTGAAAAAAAATGACAAGTCAAAGATGACACCCACATTTATAGTTTAAACAACTAGACCAGAAGCAGGTTTGAAAAATGGTAGGCTCACGTTTAGATTTGTTTCTTGAGTAACCAAGTAAAGATGACTAGTAGACAATTGGAAATATGGACCTAGATAGAGCTCAAGTCATGGGTTAGATGGGTTAGATGCATATACCTGAGAGGCATCAACATGTGGTATATTGATGACATTCAAAGTCTGGAGTTGAAGAAGGGACATAAAATGGAGTCATGAGGCATGGCAGCATTTGGAAGACTGGTAGAGGGAGAGAATCATGGTAGGGAAATTGATGAGGACTTCATTAATGTAGAAGGACAAACAAGAGAGTGGGAACCAAGAGAAGAGAGGTTTCCAGAGGAACAACTGTTCAGCACTAGGGTTTGGTTCCCAGAGGGCTGGAGACCATCTCTAGGATTTAGTGACACTCAGGTTACTGAGAACTTTATTGCAAGCAGTGCAGCAGAGAGGTGAGGGCAGAACAAAGACTGAGTGTAGTCAACTTTCAGGAAGTTTAGTTTGTGATGGTGAAGGAGAGGAATGAGAGGGCAGTAGCTGGAAGGACACTTAGGGTCAAGGAAAGTATGTGTGTGTGTGTATGTGCATGAGAGTGATGTGTTTCTTAGAGGAGGAGATATTCTGAGAATAATTCCTAACTCTAAGATTTATTTTCGTAGTATACAACACCTAGTTAGTACCTAGCATCATTCCATCTATCTGTCTTTCCAACCATCCAGTCATCTTTCAAATATTAAATACATAATGCTTGTCAGATAATGAAATAATAATGCCTTGTTGAATTTTTACAGGGAAGATAGACAGTAAAAGAGCAGAGATACTAAAATGGGAAGGTATCTGAAGAAGTGATGGGGACTGGATTCCGAACATAGTTGGAGAATGGCAGGAGGAGTATGTCTTATTGTAGAAGTTAGGCAACAGCTTTAGCTTTGGGTTTTCAGTTTGATAGTGGGTATTTAAGAGAATGTCCCTATATATTCATGTTATGTATGAAATAGGATTATCTGCTGAGAGTGGATCAGACGTTTAAGAAAAGTAGAGGAAGTTTAAAATACTGATGGTGAACAGGAGAACAAGCTGGCAAGGGAGTAGTAGGCCTGAGAACAGCGAAAGGTCCAGTTGAGGATGTGATCATGAGTGTATGCAGAGGCACTGATGAGCACATTTGGTAGCCTGGGTAAAGTCAGAGAGAATGAGTATAGTTAATAGATGAATTTGTCCAATTCATGAAGTGACAAGAGACGTAAACATTGAATGGTTGAAGTGCTGGCCGGGCGCAATGGCTTACGCATGTAATCCCAGCATTTTGGAAGGCAGAGGTGAGAAGACTGTCTGAGTCCAGGGGTTTGAGATCAGCCTGGGCAATTACAATAAACCAAAAAATTAGCCAGGCATGGTGGTGCATGCCTGTAATTCCAGCTACTTGGAAGACTGAGGCAGAAGGATAACTTGAGCCTAGCAGGTGGGGACTGTAGTAGCTGTGAGCATGCCACTGCCCTGCAGCCTGGGTGACCGAGTGAGACTCCAACTCAAAAGAAAAAAAGAATGGTTGAAATGATAAGTCATGAACTAAAACTTGGGAGAACAAAGTGAACACAAAAGGAAATAAGTTAAATGTAAGAGGTTCTGGTTTAGAGCAAGCAAGTAGGCTTATTTTGTAAAGGGCCAGATAGTAAATATTTTGGGTTTTCCAGGCCATATGTTCTATGTCGCAGCCACTCTACTCTGCCATTGTCACATGAAAGCATTCATAGACAATGCATAGATGAATGAGCATGTCTGTGTTCCAGTAAAACTTTACAAAACTGGGTGGCAGACTGGATTTTACCTGAGGGTGATAGTGTGCTGGCCTCACCTAAATTAGAGAACTATGAACTTAGGGGGCGGGGGGAAACAACAAAAACAAAAATTAGTGAATTGGGAATAATTGAGCCTGAAGGATATGCTCAGAAAGTGAGTTTGCACCTGTAACAGTTCTTCATGACACTAAGTTAGATCAGCTAGAGAGGGTGGTGATTGTGGAGAGGCCTACATGAATATTTGTTTCACTCAGGTTGATGTAGAAATCTGGTTACAAAGGAAGTGTGTGAGCCAGGCTTGGAGAGTTATCAAGGGATTTGTAGATGACAGTAGTAAGGACATTATGATGAGGACTAGGAATGTTGGAAGGTGGTATGTCCAAAGTTCACAAACCTTAAAGAAGCAGGAATTTTTTTCTTTCTTTGTTCTTTTATCCACTTACTGTATTTTCCTTAGACTGATAATCCAGACATTTTTCTGAAACATTTTTCCACAAAAATTTTCTTTTCCTCTCTAATTCTTTTTTCTGTTGTGTTCCTCTTCCAAACATTCATATTTCTACTTTAGGAGAATATTATCTCAGGCTGTGTTAGAAATCTATTTTTCTTTGATAATTCAGTTTCTCCTATTTAATATAAGAAGCAAGATAGTTATTTTATTTTATTATTTTGAGTTGGAGTCTCACTGTTGCCTAGGCTGGAGTGCTGTGGCACACTCACAGCCACCCCAGTGTCAACCTGCTGGGCTCCTGAGATCCTTCTGTCTCAGCCTTCCAAGTAGCCAGAACTATAGGCATGTGCTGCCATGCCCAGCTAGTTTTTTTATTTATTGTAGAGACGAGGTCCGAGGTCCTGTCAAGTTCCCTGGACTGGTCTCCAATCCGCGGGCCCAGGCAATCCACTCGCCTCGGCCTCCCAAAGTGCTGGCTTTACAGGCTGAGCCACCGAGTCCAGTCATATTGAAAGTTGAATATTTTTATCCAATGTGACAAATTCTACCTTTTAATTGTGATGTTTTAGAGCACTACCTTTATCATGGTTACTGACATGGTTAGGTTTAACTCCATCTTTGTGGTTGGTTTCCTTTTGTTCACTCTGGGCTTTGTTCTATTTTCCTCTTTTTTCAGCATTCTTTTGTATTTTTTATGATTCCATTTTATCTCTTTTACTGACTTATTAGCAGTAACTCTTTATTATTTTAGGGGTTGCTTTAGAGTTTACAGGGCACATCTTTAGCTTATCACAGTCTGTCTTCAAGTGATAATATACCAGTTTGTGTACAGAATGAGAACCTTGGAACAGTGTAGTTTCATTTGTCTTCTTCCAGCCTTTGTGCTATTGTTGTCATATATTTTACTTCTATGAATGTTATAAACCACATGTTGCATTGTTAGTATTTTTGTTTCAGCAGTTTATTGTCTTTTAAAGAAATTGAAACAATACTATGAGAAAAATATCTCCTGTGCCCATCATTCCTTTGTGTAGATCTGTATTTCCACTTGGTATCCTTTCCTTCAGCCTTGAAGTCTTCCTTTAACATATCTTGAGATAGAGACTGCTGGTTATGAATGTTTTCAACTTTGTGTCTGAAAAAACCTTTATTTAGCTCACAGACATTATTTCTGGTGAGATATCTGACTCATCCTTATCTTCGTTCTTCTGTATATAATATGAGCTGCTTCTCTGACTGCTTTTAAAATTTTCTCTTTATCATTTGTTCTAAACAACCTCCTTAAAATATGCTGTGGCAGTTACCACTCCCCATATGTTTCTTATGCTTGGGATTTCTCACGTTTCTTGGATCTGTGGGTGTATGGTTTTCATGAAATTTGGAGCTTTTCAGCCATTGCTGTTCCAGGAGTTGTTTTTGTTCCTCCTCCCTGAGCTGTGCTCTGGAGGCTCTGTCAAGGCAGTGTCGCGCATAGTTATGAGGGTCATCTGTTTGCTTCCCTTCTCTCAGATATCTCTGCCCTTTGTTGCCTGATGTTCAGTGTTTTGAAAACAATTTTTCCATCTATTTTGTTTTACAGTTGTTTAAGCAGGAGGGTACATCTAGGCTATTACTCCAACTTGACTGGAAATGATGGTTAAATACTTTTTAATAACATCAAGAAATTCGACTATTATCTACTTTAAAATCCTCACTTTTGTATAATATCACTTTTTGAACTTGATAAGGCAAGAATGAATAGGATAGTTGATGACTACTTATCTTAAAAATAACTGTAAGCCGAGCCTGGATAAGGAATACAAGAGCTATTTGACTTTGGATTTCTTTTTTAGGCCTCAAACGTTACCCAGCGAGTTAGATTTTTGTCTTGGTATAAGAAACACTTTTTTAAAAAATAAAAATAAAAAGAGGATGGGGTTTCCCTCTTATTTGATATGTCTTAATTTATGTTTTATTAAGATTTAATTTACGTATGCAAAATCCACCATTTTTAGTACTGTCACAAACCGCTTCCTCCCCACTCTAATCCTCTGGCAACTACTAGTCTGTTTTTCATTTCTGTAGTTTTGCCTTTTCCAGAAAGTCATATAAATTCCAGAATCTTACAGAATGCCGTCTTTTGATTCTGGCTTATCTCACTTAGCATAATGTATTTGTGGTTTATTTATGTTGGTGAGTATCAGTCATTCATTGCTTGTTCTTGTGAGCAGTGTTACACTGAATGGATGGATTGCACTTTTGTAGTAGCACCACCTGCCAAAGCAGGCAGAGGCAGTGGGGTATATTGGAGTAAGGCATAGAGAGGATTGAGGCCTATTCTGATGGGAGATTAAATGATCTCAGAATTTTGTTTCACATCTGCAGTTTTTAAGTTCATGAAATGCCAGTGTAAATGTTTTTACCTGGCGAATACAGGTTACTTGCTTGACTTAAGAAGAGGACATGTTGGGACATACTGTGTTATATGCACAGATCCTGAATTTGGGGGTCAGTTGAAACAAGATGCATTGTTTTCCCTTAGTTTTGAGGCATTGTTTTTTGTTTTGCTTTGTTTTGGTTTTGTACGTATACCCTCTTTGAAGTTATCCGAAAGTAATCAACTTCTTATTAATTTAATTTCCCTTACTTTCTACCTCTCTCCCTTCCCCTCAGTCTACTCTGCTCCTATTTCTTTGGAATTCCACAGAACTCTAGTTGTTTTAGAGAAAAATAAACACAATCTAGTTATTATTTTATTCATATTTTTCTCTATTTCCTATCACTGTAGTAATAGCATGTAAAGGAATCTACTGGGGCTCTGAAATGAAACAGAAAGAAGTTTAAAACTTCCAACTGCATTTCTACCTAACAAACCTGAAAATTATTTTCTAGACCTCCATTTCTCATCTTTAAAATGGTGCTAAACATCTGTCTTTTGAAGGTATAAGGATTAAAAGATATAATGGAAATGTTTTTAACACAGTTCTGGAACATAGTAAGTGCTTAACTTCAAATATCATGAAATAAAATTTTTGAGTCTTCTTGTATCTCTTGAATAAGATCTTGTAAAGATCAATGTTTCTTATAGTTTGATCAAGGACTGATAAAAAAGTATGACCTGTTTTGTATTAAAGTTGTGCCACAGTGTAGTTTGGAAATTCTTCAGTCCAGACTTATTTCATAAGGAAAGTACTTTTTGTGTGTGTGTGTAAGTTCACCTCCCCAAAGTAGCAGGGAGTGGGGGTCAAAGCTTAGGAGACATGGTGGCAGCTATAGCTTAAAGAGCACATGACCACGCCAGAGTTTAGTAAAGCAACGGCAAGAAAAGCGCTTCTTGTTCTACCACCTTCTTGAAAGGATTCTGCCTTTACCTAGTGATGAATTTAAGCTTTAAAATGCTTAGGAGGTTTTCTGTCAAAGAATGTCATTAAAATAACACCTGGGGTTTTTATATAATGGCTAGTGAAGGAAACAGATTTGGACTGAGATTGCTCCTTACAGAGCTGCTCTGTGTCACACTGACTTACTTTTCCACCATCATCCTTCGCGTTTGTTCTGATTCTGATGTGCTACTTTGTAATGCTTTTATTTGGCTCTCCTTGTGTGACTTGGTTGGATAGGTCTTTGTTTTGGGGAAAAATTCTCAGGCTTAGTCAGGATAGGGAAATGACTACTCTGAGGGAATCCAGTAGCAATAACTAATCGATATTAGAGTTTTGTTATGGAAATTCGAGTTAAAAGCAGAAATTACATTGTCCTAGACCAACCTTATAGCTGCAGTTTTGCATATTCTTATAAATGTCTATTGAACTTTTTTAATGCATTAACTTGCCCTCTAATATGTAAAACAAGTCAGTTTTACAATTATTTAATGTTTTCCAGATGAAGGTAATGAAACAGAGGTGCAGCCACAACAAAATAGCCAGTTAATGTGGAAACAAGGTCGCCAACTACTTAGACAGTGAGTATCCCAAGTTTAAACTCATAAATGGTCAAAGACAAGAAACATATTTTCATGAAATTATTTTTAGTTTGTACTTTAAACTCAATAGAATTTTTATCTTATATTATTTATTATATGCTGCTGTGAAAAGCTTAATTGAATTATTATTCCTTTTTCATATTAAATGCTTTTTCCCTGTGGTAGAATTTATATAGCTAAAATAATTATGTACCTTATAGTTATTCTTTTTTGCATCTTTTATGTATGAATGTACATAAGTTTTAATATGAGTTCAGTCAATGTTTACATGTAGTTTTGTGTTGTTTTTAAACTTTTAAATAAATTAAAGAACTTTTTGAATTTTCTAAATTTGCCAAATATTGCCCAACATATTATTTCTCCTATAAAATATGTATTTAAGATAATAAAGAGGAAACAACTGGACTGAGCTTCTGATGTCAAGTGGTAGACCAGACTTACTCACCAGCTCCGTGCCTAGTCCTTGCAGCCCTCCTTTGAAACTGGCATTTAGATTTGTGTCTTGAGAAAATGAAAAGTCTACATTTGTTTTGACTTCACGAATTGTTTATGAGTAATGTAAACCTAAGGTTTCCAAAGCGGTTAGATGCTAGTCATTCCCTTTAACTATTGGAAGAAAATATTAAAATGTTTCCTCATACCTGTTTTTTAGTCGCAACAAAAGAAAATGAAAATGTACTTGATATTTAGTAAGTGAATTTTCATTAGTGTCCTTACTTTGATCTTATATATGGCTTATGCATTTTCCTTTTTAAATGGATAAGCATTCTTAAAAATGCTGGTTTTTTAAAAAATGAGAAATGATTTCATAATGAGCTATCTAGGAGACATTTTCAAAAATATCAAAGGATCTAAAATCTATCCCTCAAAGTAAAGATATCATTTTATCAGTGAATGAGGAAGTAACTGTTTAGTAAAACCAAGTTCTCTGTAACAAGAGCAGTTTTGAAACAGGTATTTGTAATGCATCTTTTGTTGCCAAAGTGAGATATGTATCAAGTATTATTTAAGAATAGAAAAACATAACACCTTTGCAATAGTTTGCAAGGACAAGTGATTAAATTCAGGAAAGTTGGGAATTTACTATCCAAATTTTAATCGAGACCTTTCTGTAAATATTGGATGAGATTTAAAAATGAGCATCCTGTTATTCCCTTTGATCACATATGTTTGTGAGATATCTCTTTCTGCACTAATAACTATTAAGACCAAATCTTGCAATAAACTGAACTTAAACTGGTTATCTTGTTGACTTCTATTTTTTTCTTTCATCCAGTGGACTTGGTGCCTACTTACAAGTTGATGCCTAATGTTTTTCTGTCATGTTTATTTGCCTTTTTCATGGTCCTGCCAATGCCACTATTGGCCTTTCTTTGGTGTTAATAGGTGTTGAGTGTTTTCTGTATGCCAGGCACAGTATTCGGTATGTCTGTTTTAGGGTTACAAAGGCTAAAGTTCAGGAGAAGTAAAGTTATATATACAATTAGTAAGTGGAGAACTTGGCCTAAGATCTAGATCTAACTCAGTACAAAGCCTTTGCTCTTTTCTTAGTGTCACTGCCTCTCGTAACATGCACTCGTGTGTGACATACCCCACATCCCACAATTTAAGTGCAGTTTATTCTTATTTTAGAGAAGTTTCAGGATAGAAACTTCCCTTCTATTAAAAGTAATTCAGGAAATACTGTCTTCTTATATGTCACGGAGAAAACCATATATGCTAAAAACATTTTCTCTGGATCATAAACAATTAATCCATGACACTTTTTGTTAGACATGTAAAAAAATTACTGGAATCAGTATTATTAAATACTAATTTGGTAGAATCTTGGCGTGAACTTGCTCCAATTCTGCCTAAAGGAAAGAATGTGCTATTAGATACATTAAGAAACAGCTTCTTCTTATGATACATGTAATGAATGGTGTATTGTATAGTTCTTTGATTTTTCTCAGTGACTGTAGAGACTGGTACTGCAAGAGACAGCTCCATCTGCAGCTGGGAGATTATTTGTTAACAAGTCTGACTAGCATAGTACTGTACTGTTGAGTCTTATGCAGGTGATGAATTTTAAGAAATACTTTTATTTGCACATTAAATTATAAAATGCTGATTCCAGTATGGCTGGATTGTAAGGATCCTCTTCACACAGGTATCTCCAGGAAGTCGGTTACACAGATACTATTCTAGATGTGAAATCCAAACGAGTGCGAGCTTTGTTGGGTTTTTCAAGTGATGTCACTGACCGGGAAGATGACAAAAATCAGGACTCAGTTATAAATGGCACAGAGGCTGAAGTTAAAGAGTCAGCAATGATTGGGTAAGTATTTTGTCTGGCAAGTGTTTTGGCTATAAGAAGTTCTTATTAAATATTTTTGGTATGAGTATTTATACTTTTAGATAGTGCTGTAGAAATAATTACAATTAAGATTAATAAAATTTTTAAAATTTCATCTGGTTAGGCAACACATAGGGCTTGGGGTTATCATTTATGATTATTTTGACTCAAGAATATAATTTTAATTTAGGATATTTTATTTGCTTGAAATATCTACTTAGTATAGATTTTAATATCTTAAAGCTCAGTCACTTATTAAATAGAACTTCATAAAGGATTTTATTTGGAAATTCAGTATAAATCTGTAAGTATGAAATTTCCTTATTGGTGACCCAGAAATCATAAAAACACCTCAAATTATTTAGAAGTAAACCTTTTCTTAAACACTTTTGTTAATCTAATATGCTGTAACTCATCTTTCTTTGATATAAAATATTTAAGTAGATATGTTTTAATTAATAAAATAGGTGTAAAACACTGTAGTTGTTTGAAATATCTTGTTTTTCATTTTGGATAATTTATCATACAACTATATATAATTTTACTTAAAATGAGCATGAGTAGTTCAATGAGAAGATTCCTCTTTATTGGAAAAAATTTCCCATGATTCTTAATTGAATAAAATACCAAAAATTTTGTGGGTGTCTAAATATATTACTTTATTTTGATACATGTTTAAGAAGGAAGAATGGATTTAATTGAACTCTATACATTTTTTAGTGAGAAGATTGTCCTATTGTTTGAGACATAAACCAAAACTATGGGGTTAAGATTCAAAATAGGACTTTGATAAACAAATGTCATTGGAACCTTCTTAAATGTATTCATTAATAATTAAGAATATATTGACTTGTATTTATAAATGTCAGGTATAGGTTTTTTCTCTGTGTAGTCATAGACCGTGTGGATGTTCTTTTTAGTTGTATATTTAACTTAACTCATTAAGTTAACTGAGATAGTATAGTTGTTTTTATATGTTTTATAGAACAATAGTGCATACTTTTAAAACCTTCAGTAAAGGCCTTCAAAAGAGACCACTCTATTGGATATTTTGGCCTTGATCTATCTTTTAAAATTGACAGAGGTATTGTCAGATTTCTGTAGGGATAAAGAATTGGACTGGGGAAGGCATCCGAAAACATAGCTCTCAGCAGATTTGAAATTTAAGATTTATCTGTTTTGAAAATTGTGCTCATTGTTGTGGCTACAGGAAAATGGTCTCTTATCTAAAACATTTCTTAATGAACTGGAGAGAAAGCATTCTTTTTTGCCACTAGAAAACTTTATTAAATTTATTTTGAGGGAACTAAATTTAAGTCTTATATATTTGAAAATTAAATGATTTCTAAAAGATTAGTGACTTATTCATCAACAGAAACAAGTCTTGTAGTAATGTAAATTTGACTAGTACATTGTTATTAGAAATTTCATGTGTACATTCTTTCACTGCTTTAGCTGTATAGCAGAAATTCAGACTTGCATCTGAGATAAGTGACATTTGCTAGTTATTTTCTTAGTTGTGGAAATTTATGTAAGAGATCAAAAGAAGTGTTGCAGAGAGGATAAGAATAGAGAAAAATGGAGGCAGAGATGATAAAAATATTTTTTAAGAATACAATAAGGTTGATATAAGGATCAAAATAATACTGAATTAGGAGGGGGGGTTCTTCACATTAGATTGCCATTCATCTAAATAGCTATGATTTCAAAGTACTTTTAAAAGAATAGCCGCTTTCTATATAGCTTTTTCAATTAATCTATGGAAATATAAGAGCTGAGAATCAATGTCAGTCATAATGTGATTTGGGGATCATAGGTACAATATAAACAGAAGTTAATGTAACATATCATGGATTAATTCTTATGTTGAGGCTAAAAAACTTAACTAAGTGGGATGTACATGTTTTAAACTAGAAAGTCCGAGTTAACAGATTCTGCCTCTGTGCTGGATAATTTCAAATTCCTTGAAAGTGCGGCTGCAGATTTCAGTGATGAAGATGAAGACGATGATATTGATGGAAGAGAGAAAAGCATCATTGATACATCAACAGTGAGTTAAAGAACTCATATAATATAAATATTTTTAGGGACTATAATGCATACTTAAAAATGATTTCAAGGCCGGGCTCAATGGCTCAGCCTGTAATCCCAGCACTTTGGGAGGTCAAGGCAAGTAGATTGCCTGAGCCCGTGGGTTCAAGATCAGCAACTTGGCGAGACCTCATCTCTACAATAAAATAAAAAATAGCTGGGCGTGGTAGCACGCGTCTGTAGTTCCACCTACTTGGGAGGCTGAGGCAGAAGGATCACCGGAGCCCACAGGTCAACACTGGGGTGGCCGTGAGTGTGCCACTGCACTCTAGCCTGGGCGAAGGAGTGAGACTCCAACTCAAAAAAAAAAAATTATTAATGTCCTTCAGCCTTTAACTTTTTTTGGTTATGAGTTTGAGGAAATTAATCTATAAGAGTTTGTAGTATTGATTTCAAATTCAATAATATATTTGGTGTAGCAGCTTTCATTTAGTTTAGTGAAAACTTTTAGTTCAACTGTTTGACTCTTTGTTAATTCAGTGAACATGACAACATTTCTATAGGACTCATGAGTATGGTAAATGTTTGTTGTATTATAACAATGCAGTGTTATTGGTTGCTGTAGGAGGATAGAAGTGACAGGCACATCATGGTGCCTGATGGCCACTAGCATCAGCTCTCATCGACACAGTTCTTGTCTCTTGTCAGGGTTGCATGGTAGACAAGGTCTGCAGACTTTCAGAACTCTTCTGTTAGATTACTTCAAAATTGGACAGTGTCTTCTGTGGTTTTTTGTTCAGGTCTGTATAAGTTCATTGGGTTTCCCGGGGCACTCTTCTGGAATAAGAGATTTCGCTAAATGCCTGCTGTTTCTTTCTCTTCCCTTCTTCATTTGCTTCCTTCCTTTCCTCTCCCCCTTTTCCCTCTTCCCACTTTTCTTACCTTCACTTTTTTCCCTTTCTCCTTCCTTCTCTCTTCTGTCTTCCTCTTCCTCCTCCTCCTCTTCCTCCTCCTTTTTTAAGTAGGAGATTAGGACATGTTTTGTTTTGTCTAGGAAAGTGTTTGCACTTCACTTTCATGCTTATTTAAGAATACAGAGGAGGAAAGTAAAGTAATATAGAGCCCAGACCTGGAGTTAAAAGACTTGAGTTTAAGCTTTAGTTCTTCCACTAATTGTGCTTTTTGATGCTTTAGTTTTTGACTTTGTAAGATTAGGATTATAATAAATACCCATCTTATCCATGGAGGATTTTGTGAGTAATAAAAAGAGATACTATATATGAAAATGATCTGTTTAACTTAAAGGCTTTCTAAGTGTAACTTCTCTCTCTCTCTCTTTTAAATACCCCTCTGCTTCTTTTATGCCATCTGAGACTCTCAAATTATTACTGCCAGATTCTTGTTTCCCTGGACCATTATTCAGTAGCACTCTGCTGATACAGCCCTACCATGGATATTATTTGAACTTCAAGTAGTAACCCAACATTTTTATTATCAAAACTAGTGGTAGTCTTAATTTACTCTTGTAAAAGAAAAAAAATCTAAACTTCTGTGTTACTTTTTCTCCATCCTTATTATCTGGAAATTGTGTAACTCTTTGTGATTTCTGTGGGAAAACCATTGAATATTATTTTCCCATCAAGATAATTTAGTCAAGGATGCCAATAATTTATTTAGGGAGTATCACTTGAGCCCAGGAGTTCAAAACTAGCCTGGGCAACTTAATTAGACCTCATCTCTACAAAAAATTTTTTTAAAATAGCTGGATGTGATGTCACATGCCTGTAGTCCCAGCTATTTGGGAGCCTGAAACGGAAGGATCACCTGAACCTAGGAGGAGGTCATGGCTGCGGTGACCTGTAAGCGTTCTACTGCACCCTAGTCTGGATGACAGAGTGAGACCCCAACTCAAAAAAACCCAAAACTTTATTTATAGCTCAATGGTAGTTAACAAATCAAATCATGGTGCTGTAAGTTTCTGTAGTTAGTGATATCAATGTATTTTTAAAATTATAAACTGATTATTAAAATGATTACATATGATCTTACTAGAAATTCCTAAACTATAAACTGATTTTTTTAATGTAATGAAAATCATAAATATACCTCCTTCCACTGAGTGCAGATCATAGCAATTCTGTATTGCACGCAATGGCTTGTGGCTGTAATCCTAGCTACTTGGGAGACTGAGGTATGAGGATCACTTGAGGCTAGGGGTTCTAGACCAGCCTGGGCAACACAGCAAGACCTCATCTCTAAAAAAAAAAAAAAGTGGTTTTTTTTTTTTTTAAATTAGCTGGGCACAGTGGTGCATTTTTGTAGTCCCAGCTACTTGAGAGGCCTAGGCAGGAGTATTGCTTGAGCCCAGGAATTCAAGGTTGCAGTGAGCTGTGATGGTGCCACTGCATTCCAGCATAGGCAACAGTAAAACCCTGTCTTCCCTCCTTTCCCCAAGGCAATTCTGTGACCAAATAAAGAAGTCATATCTAATATAAACAGTCTTAGCTTCATTCAAACACAGGACTCAAAAATTCATTTAGCCTTTTAGGAAACACATTCCTAAGCAAGTAATGGGTTTTGTTTTTAATAGTTTGGCTTAGTGTTACATGGTATTGCAGTAATTTTCACAGCTGCAGTCTAGTAGCTACATGCCAAAAGGACTTTAAAAATCTAACTCTTTGTTGCAATGAATAAGCATGACTTAGAAAATTTATTGCATTCTATAGAGAGAGAATGGCTGAAAAATTATCCTATTAAAATGTCAAGTAGAACACATGGGTTTTTAAAATGTTTTTTCTTTAATCGAAATAGTTTAATAGATTCAACTAAGAAAATATAGAAACACAAGGCTCTTAGTAACTGCTGTTGTGTTGAGGTTACCATAGTGAAGTGTCTTCAAAGCTACATATCCTTCCTTTCTTCCTCTTTGCCCTTTTTGAAATTTGATTGTTCCTTTGGTGACATTCTGGATGATTTTCTTCCTCTGCGTCTTCTCTTTCCTCATGATCAACCTCTTTACCTTATTTTTCTTTACTATCATTGTTATCAGCATTATCATCATCATCATCATCATCAATTAAGTATTATAATGATCTTGAAACTATGCATGCATGTAAAAGTTATCAGTTTCAAACTGTGTGAAGGATAACTTCTGTAGCAATGTTTAGTCTCTACGTTCAGGGACTTTAGGGCAAAAAAGAATGGAATTAAGAATTATTAACTATTGTTTTAGCCACAGTACAAGCAATTCCATCTCTCTTTCTATCCATGCTTTTCCTAATGCTTTTCAAAGTAACAGTCTATCTTTTTTTTCTAATCTACTCAGGCACCCAGTGCAGCCCGTAACTTTTTTCTGCTTTTGTCTGAATTTCTTAAGTTGATTTGTAAGCTCATCAAAGATAGGAGTAGAGCAGAACTTTCTATGTCAGGAAGAAAGGTAATACATGCTCATTATTACAAACACCACTTCTTCCCATTTACTAATCCTATTCTCTCTTGGTCCCACAGTTCATTTTCTTCTGAACCTAAATATTAAAAAGCACAGGTTTTTTGGTTTATTTATTTAAATGGGATATTTGATAAGTATACTAATACGCATGACAGCAATGAGCCCTGCCATTTATCTTCATTCTTTGTAAGGTTATACTGAGGAGATAAGACCTTCAAACAAGTTTTTTACCCCAAGTAACTTTCGTGACTTAATACCATAGTTAATGTGAAAAATACATTCAGACTTTCAATTTTAGGTTCCAGATACTACTTCTGGATCTTCCTGGCCCATTTTGTCAGGCACTGAAAACACGAACTCTCTGTCTATAAGATGCTGGTGATGGCCCCTCTGAATTACAGCTAGCATCCCATTAGGGCTCTGGAGAAGGAGGGATCAAACCTCTAGGGTAGAAGAAGGTGGGTTGGGCAGTATATTTGCTTGAGAATCTGGGTGTCCCATTGTTAAAACTCTTCAGAGACACTTTTCTACCTTCATGTGGCTGCCTAGGAAAAATTAGAATAGAATATAGTTTGTGAGTACTTATAAAAATATACATTCAGCATAAATTTTCTGTTCACAGTCTGTGACACTGGTCTTGCTGTTTTTGTTTGTCTAATAGATTTGCTAGATGTTAGACTGGGAAATGCTATAACCATAGAAGTATCTATTGATTTTTAGGAAAACATCCCAAATAGTTAAGCTAATTATTCTAGCATCATTAGATAATCTTTCATTTCTCTTATTCAGTTTTTATACATACCAGGACAGTTAAGGCCAGATAAGTTTCATCTAGGATGCCAGCTTTGTCCTGTTGGTAGTGGCTTCCTTGGTGCTGTGTTGTGAAGGATTTCTGAGGCTGTATCTTGTCTTTGATGAAAAGCTCTGTGATTGATAAGTGACATCAGTTATCAGCGTGAGAACAGGGCCACACAAATCAGGTGTTTGTTATCTCTTAGGATCTATTTCTGAACTCTCTAGTCTGTCTCATTGATCTGTCTTTATAATTTTAAATCACTCAACATAGTTCAAGGATAAACTTTGATCAGATTTTGCTATTTCTGTTTCACATAAAGTTAAGAGTCTGAAGTCTGGAGAAACTGAGATATTGAGTCATTTTATTGAAAGAAGCTGCAAACCAATCTACCTGTTTTCTCTGGGTTCACATTGGTGGAGGTAACTGAAAAGAAGATAATTCACAAAGAGCTTAGGCATGTAGATCTCAAAAATCGTCTCTGCGTGTGTTAATCCTCCAACTGGATCTGTGATTTCAAAGATATTTCTAAATACATAAAAATGAAATATAACACATTTTATCATAATTGCTATTAAATCTAATTCTCACTTTGAAACTTCAATATTTTAGGGAAAAAAATGGAATGTATAGAGAGTGTTGGAGACACTGATGCACGCTTAGGGCAGTGGAAATACTAATGGGAACCTGGCGGAGAACCTTGTGCATCTTGAGGCATGCATTTCTGAATCTGTAGCTTTTTGTGATTTTAGTTTTTTTGAAGAAGTAATGTAGTTGTATTAAAAATGATCATAGTTATATTCTAAAAAGCTCTTGCAATGTTTTGTGAAATGTTTCCTGTTTTGGTTAGGTTAGAATGTCTGCAAACGGCCCAGATTGCATCCAAGAAATGTAAGATTGGTTGTGGTTCTCATAATACAGTGTGTCAGGGATGTTTTTCATCTACTTATAATTTAAGTACATGTCTTATAGTCCAGTGTTTTCAATATATGGTTCCATTACTTTATTTAAAACAAACAAGCCGTTGTACCAGTACCCAAAGTTTGAATTATGGCTTCAAAATGTATAACATATACTTAACTGGCAGGGGAGATAGCATGATCACAAAGGTGGTTTTCCTGTGTGAGGCTCACCCATTGCACTCTGGGTGTGCTGACCCTTTAGATTTCCCCAAATGCGAGAAACTTTTCACTGCATAATTTGTGGTAGTGGAGGACTGTGTTTACACTCTCCCCTGGGAAAAAAAGTGTATGACATACATCTTTTAAAGAGTGATGTGTTTTGAAAAATAAAGTGATGTGGTTTTTCACTGAATTGTGTAGATAGTATAATTATCTGACACAACAAAGGTACACTTTCTCAAGAAAATAATTGAATTAAGTTTTCTCATTCAGTGGTAAAGGCAACTATCTCCTTTATTTAAGTTAAATTCATAGTATATCCTAATATTTTAATTTAGCACGTTTTTTCCACTAGATTGTTAGGAAAAAAGCTTTGCCTGATAGCAGTGAAGATCGAGATACAAAAGAAGCTCTAAAGGAGTTTGACTTCTTGGCGACGACAGAGG
This sequence comes from Carlito syrichta, assembly GCF_000164805.1. NCBI lineage: Eukaryota > Metazoa > Chordata > Mammalia > Primates > Tarsiidae > Carlito > Carlito syrichta. Next base: position 784,495 of record NW_007255926.1, on the reverse strand, counting down.
AAGGAGACAGTGAATCTAGGAGCGCGGGGGACGGAACAGACTGGGGTAAGGAAGCATACTGGATCCAGCTAGAGATGTTAAGTGAAGTAAAGAAATTAGTGTTTTGCCAGGAGGCAGCATCTTGAAGAAATATAATGCTGAAATGTTGAGCTATGCTTACTATAATCACTTTTATCCAGAGAGTGTGTGTGTTTAAAGAAGGTTGCATAACTAGCTATCTCATTTAAAAATGGATATATAAGCAGCATGGTATGAAAAATTTTGAATTAATATATAGAATATTTCGTTTTCTGCTTAGACAATAGAATTTGCATGTCTAGATTTTGTGGACATTGAGTATGAGACTTATATACTACAGGATTTTGGAGATCTCATCTCTGGCATTATCTGTGTGCAAAGAAGTATAAGTTAGAAAATTGTAGTTATAATTCATTATAGTTTGAGTTTTGACAGTTTGTACAATTTTTCTCAAATTATTCTGAATGAATCTAATCTTTTAGCAAGTATCTTGGGGAAACTTCTACAGCATAACTCATTCTAGTAGTTTGGAAATAATTGTTGCTATCCAGGTAGGATTGTGGTAAATTCTTCTAGGGGTTAATTCCATCAGGTGTGTGTATAAGTGTGTAAGTGAATAAGAGAGAGAGAGATTGGGAATGAGAGAAAATTCCTCTTCAGATTGAAGAATTACAGAACTCAATTAGTTTGTGCTCTGTGTACTTTAAAGAGAGATAAGATTAGAGAATCAATAACTATTCCCAGTTTTCCTTGGAACTTTTCTTTGGGACCAATTTAAATATGTTAAGCTTTGACTCGAAATGCTTTATTCATTAAAATATTGGTAAGGTTATTTTTTCACATTTGTAAATTTTTTGACTTTCTACACCATATTGTTCTGCTAATGACCTAATATAACTTGCTACTTTCAAGGATTTTTTTCAACACTAAAGCAAGAGTTTAAGGGTATTTCATCTTTTTTTTTTTTACTATGTATAAGTTGTATTTTTACTATATATCCTACACATTTCATATACCACAATATTGTGCAATTTCCTCACGGAAGTTTTAGGAAGCTAGTTTTCCAAAAAACTAAATATATTCAGGAAAAGTAAGTGATAAAATCTCTTTCTATTGGGCTATTCTGACACATTAACTATTGGTCTCCTGCTCTTAAATTGGCCAATCTAAAAATTATGTTACATTAAGACCTGTTTAGAGAGGGCTGGGCAATATTTTGCTTCCATGAGGTAAAAGGGATGAATATTGGTTTCCCTTTTTTTGAAGTGCTTATTTTGGTTTTTTAGGTATGTAATTTTGTGGTACCCACATAGCCACAAGATTAATAGGACTAATTTAAAATTTTTCACAGGCTTATTAAATAGTTCATGATAGTAGGAATTACTTACATGTTAATTTACTAAACCTTTTGAAAAACAGTTCTTGTGTATGGAGCATATTTTAAAATTAAACCTTATTTAACATCATTTAGTGTTTGGCTGAGAAATGTTTGTCACATTTTTCTGCCACTGAGAAGTTAGAGTCCTCATGCAGGGGAAGTAGTATTATGCTATAATTTGGGATCGTGATATACTTTTCAAGGATTATATTTTGGCATGGGGAGAGGTGAGAGGCAAACATGTGGATTAAATTAAATTATTTTCATTACTCTGAAATGAAATTAATTTCCATTACTCTGCTTTGAAGAAGTTACACAAGAATCTGGTTTTGCATCTGCAGAAAGTTTTCCGTAAGTTGGTTTTTTTTTTTGAGTTGGAGTCTCACTCTTTCACCCAGACTGGAGTGCAGTGGCACACTCCTGGCCACCGCAGCCTCGACTTGCTGGGCCGGCGATCCTTCTGCCTCAGCCTTCCAAGTAGCTGGAACCACAGGCATACACTACCACGCCCTGCTAATTTTTTAATTTATTGTAGAGACGAGGTCTCGCCAAGTTGCCCAGGTGGGTCTTGAACTGGGTTCAGGCAATCCACTCACCTCAGCCTCCCAAAGTGCTGGGATTACAGGCTGAGCCACTGAGCCTGACTTGTTAGTTTTTGACAGCTGATATTGAGATTTTAGAATGTATTGATTTGCTAATTGGTAAATTATACAATATTTACTTATTTCAATACAAATTCATGGTATTATAGATATGGTTGTGTAGAACACTTAGTTAAAAATGCTAAGGTATTGATGAGAAGATAATTGGAATTTTAACATTGAAAGTTTCTAATTTCTTTCCGTTACTTTTAAATAAGGCCAGACATGGTAGCTCGCCCCTCTAATCCCAGCTACTTCCCAAGACTGAGGATCACTTGAGCCCCAGGAATTGGAAACCAAACTGGGCAATATGAATGAATGTTATTTATTTATTTTTCCAATCTTTGAGAATTTTAACTGAAACATAAAGTTACACTGAATAATACTATTGTTGAATTTTGCTTTCTAAAAAGTTGTTAGAAGTAGTTGGAGATGATGTGTATTGACATTATCTTTTTTATTATGAATTTTTCACACATTTTTCTTCAAGTTGCTACTTTAAATATAGATTGCAGTATACTTTCAAGAACTAATAGTGCTGTTGAATGAGAAATTAGTTAAAATGTAAACTTCATGATTTTTTTGGTATAAAGTAAGTTTTAAAAATTATATGTATATATGAAAAATAAATATTGATAAGGATGTCTTGATTCTCACTTAAAATATATACCTCTATGTCCTTGAATTTCATGACATAAGAAAAACTGAACATCATGGTGTATTGTAAAAAGTATGTACATAGCTATTTTGAGTATGTATACAAATACTCTATATTTAAATTTTCATGAAGATATTTAGGATGAAAATTGTGGTTTGTGTTGTTTCTCACCCATTAAAACCTAAAAACTTTTGATAGATTGTTTCTTTTCTTTTCTTTTTCTTTTTTTTTTTGAGTTGGAGTCTCACTTGGTCGCCCACACTGGAGTGCAGTGGCCGCTGCCGGCCATCGCAGCCTCGACCTGCTGGGCTCCAGCGATCCTTCCGCCTCAGCCTTACAAGTAGCTGGAACTACAGGCGTGCGCTACCACGCCCGGCTGATTTTTTGATTTATTGTAGAGATGAGATCTCGCTGCCCAGGCGGGTCTCGAACCCGCGGGCTCAGGCAATCCACTCACCTCAGCCTCCCAAAGGTGCGGGATTACAGGCTGAGCCACCGAGCCCGGCTGATAGATTGTTTCAGTAGACCCTAATGTCCTAATATTTGGGCAAGTATTTATTGAGAGAATATAACGTCACTTATTTTGTTGTTATTAAAGTTTTTCTTTATAAAATCTTCCACTGTTTTTTTAAAGAGAGAAACAATGGTTTCGTATTTGAAATCTTTAATTTAATATTTTTTTAAAGCTAAAAGTAGCTACGTAGATGATATAAAATTGTTTCATAGGATTATATTGATTATTTAGATGTGAATATACCACATTATGAACTTTTCATCTACTTTTTTTTGTATTGGAGTCTCACTCTGCCACTCAGGCTGGAGTACAGTGGCACGCTTATGGCCACCCCAGCGTCGTCCTGCTGGGCTCCAGCGATCCTTCCACCTCAACCTTCCCAGTAGCCGGAACTGCAGGAGCGCACTACTGCGCCCGGCTAATTTTTTCTTTTCTTTTTTTTTTTAATTGTAGAGACAAGGTCTTGCCAAGTTGCCTGGGTTGGGCTCGAACCCACAGGCTCAGGCAGTCCACTTGTCTTGGCCTCCCAAAGTGCTGGAATTACAGGCTGAGTCACCGAACTCAGCCTTTTCATCTACTTTTATTCAAGTAGCTACATTTAATAGAGATTTCAATATACCTTCAAGAATAAGAATACAGACTGTAAGACTAGAACACGCTATTACTTCTGTCCAAATGTTACTTAGTGTCTTTTACTGTTTAAAATGAAAAACTTTCTTACATTTTTTAAAACATCTTTGGTTACAAACATTTGAAATACTCATTTAAACCCTAATTTTTTTTTGAGTTGGAGTCTCACTCTTGTTGCCCAGGATGGAATGCAGTGGCACTCACAGCCACTGCACCTTGGCCTGCTGGGCTCAGGCAATCCTTCTGCCTCAGCCTTCCAAGTAACTGGAACTACATAAGCCCTAATTTTTGGTATATAAAGGAATTCTAAAGCCAAAAAGAAAAAATAAGATGCTTTTTCCTTCTCTCATTTATGTTAAAATTTTTGTTGAGATTTTTTTGTTCTTTACATTTGCTTGGTCATTATATGGTGACTGATAGGACGACTCACTTGGAAAAAGAAAAATTCTCAAAGAAGATTGCCTCATACTTTTAATAAAAATTGTTGTTTTTTTTTTGGCTGGGCACTGTGGCTCACACCTGTAATCCCAGCACTTTGGGAGAAAGAGGCAAGAGGATTGCTTGAGCCCACGGATTTGAGACCAGCCTGGGCAAGTTGACAAGACCTCGTCTCTACAATAAATAAAAAAATTAGCTGGGTGTGATAATGCACACCTGTAGTTCTGGCTGCTTGAAAGGCTGAGGCGGAAGGATCGCCGGAGCCCAGCAGGTCGATGCTGGGGTGACCGTGAGTGTACCACTGCATTCCAGCCTGGGCAATGAAGTGAAACTCCGAATAAAAAAAAAAAGAATTTAAAAACTAACACATCGTTTAAACTGTTTTAAATTTTGAATAGAGGTTGATTAATATGTTTTATAAATTGTTACTGATAAGATGAGCACATGCCAAAAATACAAAATTCTTGAAAAGATCATCAAAGATTATTTTGTACAATCTCTAAATAGTCATCTTTCATCACATAAATTAATATGAAATATTTTTGTGAGTCAGTCCTAGTAGAATTCTGAAAATAAGAGGTTCTTGATTGTAAAAGTGTTTGGGCTTAATTTACTAAAAATCACTAAAATCTTCTAGGTTTTTAAAAATGTCTCTTTCAAGAGAAACTTAATGATACCTAGGAAATTGAATTGATCATTGTGTCTTAGCTACTATGTTTTGTATGATAAAATTATTTAAATAACAATAACTATTTTTACAGTTAGTGGTACTGTGAGGAAAATGGTTGTATCATTCAGACATACTGACTTAGAATGTTCAATTTTTATTGAAAAAGGCTGTTTTATTTGTTTCACTCTATTTAGAAAAGGAAGACCAGTGTCTCATGCCTGAAGCCTGGAATGTGGACCAGGGAGTAATTACCAAACTCAAGGAACAATACAAAAAGGAGAGAAAGGGGAAAAAGGGGGTGAAGAGTAAGTGGAAAACATTGTGTCTGTAAATCATCAATCTCACCTCTTTTTACATCCCTCATTTTTTTTTTCAATGTTTTCCTAAAACTACTTACTCTTTTTCATTTCTGCTCCTGACCTCTTCCCTTTTCACCTGCTCTCAGGGGTTGAAATTAAACAGCTATCGATTATGACCTTAAAAGAAAACAACCCACATGTGATTATGGAATCATGAAATATCCCAATAATAAATTAAGAGCCTCACGAGAATGTTGGTCTGTGTAGCCAAACCCAGTGATAATTTGATTTTTAAAAGTATATGTAACCGTGCTTAATTGTAACAGTGATTTTTTTTTTCAGTGACAATTTATACATCTCATCTAGTGTGACCCTCTGGCAGTGTGCCAGAATATTGCTTCTAATTTTAAATCTTGCAAAGAGAAAAAGAAAGTTAATTTCTACCCCTGAACGTTCTATGTATTCATAACACACAGTTCATTTGCTATCACCACTATATGCTATACAGGGCAAAGAGTCAAATGTATAACTTTTAAAAGTAGCTATTTTCCATTTTAAAACTTTTGGCCAACTTCACTTATGACAGTATTACCAATTACCTCTTTTTCTTTTCAACAAAATATGGGCCACATCAAAAACAGAAGCCAAAATGAAATTTTTAGCCCTGTGAATCATATATGTATATATAACTTTTTCATGATGCAAATTGTTTAGCAATGGATCTAGTTTCATAGGTAAAATAGAAATACAAAAGCTTTCAAAACATAACTGAAAATGATCTTAAACATCTTTTTGAGAGAGCAAAGCTAACCTACCTCATGTTTCTACCCTATTGACAGTATGAACATGGACCTCCCTTTTATGGCAGTATAAATTTATTTCTTTGAGATATTAAAGTAGCATAAAGTTAGATGAAAATCTTACAATGAGAAACATATTTTAAAATTTCCAAAGACCAGAAGGATGTGCTTTTTCTTTTTCTCTCTTTATAGTGATGCTAACACTTACCAAAGACCAGTCATTCCTGTTAGGACATTCTTTTAGGACTTAAAACATTACTTTAAAACATTTAAATCTGTATCTAAAATATCTTAGAATTTATAAGTGTTTAGCTTGAGTTAATAAAAAGTCATGTCCATTATTGATGTTAGTATATCTAACAATTACATGCTTAAAGATGATGTTATTTAATGCTGCCTCAATATAGACTAAATCAGAAAGAGAAAAATTAATATTGAAACATAAGTACATTTTCTACCTTGTATCCAAATATATTGATAAACAATTTTATCTTAATAAGCATAATGAGACATGATTTGCCATGACTGTTAAGAGCCATGACAAAAAAACCAATTAAACTGTAAATTTGAAGAAAATTTAGATATTGTACATGAGAAACAATTTCCAGATTAACTTAACATTGATATATTTCTATCGGTCTTATGTTACAAAAATGAATGTCTTGAAATGTAAAGATCTCTCAGTTGAAAAGGTAGCCAGGACTTGTGCAGAATCCATTCACTTTTCCATTGATTATTCAGTTCTTGTCAAATATCAAGGCATCGCTGTAGTTGGAATTTAGTACTTAACTACAATGGCACTATTTGACTGGAACAATATTCCTGCTAACAGAAGCAATTGGATTTCCTGAATCAAAGGATCATGATCTGTGTTCAGGCGTCTAGCACAGGGTTTTTTTTTTTAGTATGGTGAAAATAATGGCTTGATGGGGAGAAATTTTAACATCTTTCACTGAAGATTGAGGGACTGTAGACTGCAGTTGAGCACATTTTGTTTAACATCTTCATTTCATGTGATAGTGGTAAAGGAACAGTCGGGGGACAAGTAAAAACTTACGAAAAACAACTGAAGCAAAGCTTTGAATTGGCATTTAAAGCATTAGTTTATAAACCACATATATTTTAAAAAGTTGAATTGTTACTTAATGGAAAAGTTTGAGTCTTTTTAATATGGTCTAGTAGAAATATTTCCAGTCAAATTGTGTACTCAAATCATACTATCTTGAAATATATTTTTAGGCATTAGTTAAGATTGCTTAAAAATAGTTGTATTCTTTGCTGGTATAGGAAAAAACCATAATGGACTATGGGTAAGATTTTCCCATTCTTAATTAAACTTATAACAGGAAAAACTACCGAAGATCTGTTTCAGCCTCTATCCTATATAAAACAGTCAAAACAGGGATGTGGGAGAATGAAGAATCAAAGCTCAGGTAAGTAATCTGCAGGGCATGAGACTTCACCTCGGGTACCGTAGCTTCAGGATGTAAGGCAATGAATGCGACTTAACTTTAACAAATGAACAGGGATGCTATTGTTTAATTAAATAAACAGTAGGTTCACAATCTGATATCTGGCTGCATTTAGAGTGATATACAGTGGTTTCATTATAGAATGTTTTTACTTTTAATGGTCTAAATTGGACACAAACATTCTTCTTCATGTAAATGGTGATGTTATTCCATTAGCTTAATTTAAAATATATATAAAATATAATTCTTCTTAAGTAATAATAAACTTACAAAATAATTTGAGAACTATTACTTCTTATTAATCTAGTACAGCACTTTTAATGGCAAAAGTTGTGAAATAAGATTTATGATACCATTTTGATGCAGTTGGATAATTCTGTTTCCTCTTTTTTGTCTCCCTCCCCTCCTTCTTTTTTGGCTAGGGCCCAATAGGTCAAAACTACAAGATATGCTTGCTAACTTGAGAGATGTTGATGAGCTTCCTTCATTGCAGCCATCTGTGGGTTCACCTTCCAGACCCAGCAGCTCCAGGCTTCCTGAACATGAAATTAATAGGGCAGATGAAGGCAAGTATTAGAGATGCTCTGGGCACAAAAAGCACTTGGACATGTGCCGTTAAATTCAGTGTTACGAAGGACTCTCCTATCTTAGGGAGAATTTTAGTCAGTAAATGTTTGACCTAGGTAGTATTCTCCAAATGCAAGCTTTCTTGCGTTCTTACTTAAATCTTTAAGACCTGGGAAAGGATGCTTAAAAAGTTGCTTAAAAGCCAACTCTAAATGCTGGCTTAAAATATTCCCTAGCTCCACGAATACCCATATGATTGGTCCTGTATATACCATCCCAGTAGTGGGAAAAGTAATAGTCTGCACATAGGTAGTAAGTATTTACTTTGAGACATGTTTTATTTAGCTAATTTATCATAGAGAAATGAAAAAGGGAAAAAAGTCACCTGAAAGTTTAGTCACATATTCGGCAGTTTTCCCTTGTCCCCTTTCAGTCCTTGTCCACATGCATATACTTTTTATATAGGTATAGAATATACCTAGGTAAAAATATGCATCACTCTGCATCATGTAGAATAATTGTATTTTGTTTTATTTATTTAACATGAAATCATACAAATAATCTTTATAACTGTAATTTTAAGATTGTATATTATATTTTAGACTTTAAATAAAACTAGTCCCTTTATGCATATTTAGGTTTCTAGTTTTTTACAGTTCAATCTTCTAGTATATAAATACTGCTTTTTTCTTTTAGACACAAGTTCTGATTTATCTATTTGTAAATGTATAAAATGTTTATATGTGGAAATTGATTTTTAAAAATATATTTAAGGTATGGCATGGTGGCTCATGCCTGTAATTTCAGCGCTTTGAGAGGCCAAGGCAGAAGGATCACTTGAGGTCAGGAGTTTGAGACCAGCCTGGGCAACTTAGCAAAATCCCATCTCTATAAAACAAAGCAAGCAAAAAAATGCTGGTTGTGATGGCACACTTAAAGTCCCAGCTACTCAGGAAGGTGAGGCAGGGGAATTGCTTGAGCCCAGGAGTTCAAGGCTATAGTGCACAGGAATCGGACTGTTAAATAACCACTGTACTCCAGACAAGGTGACAGAGTGAGACCCATCTCTTAAAACAATAAACAAATAAACAAATAAATAAATAAATACAATATATTTGCAATAGTTGAAAATCTAGTATGACATAAGAGTAATCTTGATTAAAGAATCTCTTTAAAAAGATTTTTTAAAAAATTAACCCTGAATTTAAATGCTATGATTATTTGCAGTTTGTATGTCTCTTCAGATTATTATTTATCAAACAACACAGCCTGAGAAAAAGTCACAGAATAATAATATGTATTTTGTTTGTTTGTTTTTAACCCTTTGCACTCAGATGTGCCCCTTTGGGGGACATTGTAAATCTAGCAAACCATTTGAATGTCCCCTCTCAGGGGCCATAAAGAGATTGCCGGTGATTATGTAGGATAAACTTATACATACACACATTTTTCAAAAATGTATGTTTCCTTGAAGTTTTCCATTCAAATTGCACACAAAAACAAATAAAGAGATGGAATATGTACTGAGAAACGATTGGTCAGTTGAGAAGTGATTTTTTTAGGAATCAGAAGTACATACTTCCACGATGTCTTCAAAGAATAGACTGGGTACTAAATTACACGTTATTGTGGGAGGAAGAAAGTGAGACTATGCTGTCTGCTCGAATAGAAAAACACTAGGTAGAAGACATCAGACAAATTACTATTGTATAACATGTATGAATGAACATGCGATGTATGTCAGTGACTTTCATACTGTACCACACATTAGAAAAATATAAGGCCGGGCACGGTGGCTCAAGCCTGTAATCCCAGCACTTTGGGAGGCCGAGGTGAGGGGATTGCCTGAGCCCACGGGTTCAAAAGTAGCCTGGGCACCTTGGTGACACCTTATCTCTACAATAAATCAAAAAATTAGCCAGGTGTGGTAGCATGTGCCTGTAGTTTCGGCTACTTGGAAGACTGAGATGGAAGGATCTCCTGAGCCCAGCAGATCGATGCTGAGGTGGCTGTGAGCTTGCCATTGCTCTGCAGCCTGGATGATGGAGTGAGACTCCAATTAAAAAAAAAAAAAAAAAAAAAAATATATATATATATATATATATATATATATAAATATATAAAATTCAGATATTTTTATTATAAATACATTCCTCAATGTCCCAAATTTCATTACAAGGCAAATATCAATACAATAAAATATTTGGTTCCTGGGCTATACTGTTTAATATGAAGTGATTCGTTTTTCACTTTTGTAAAAAAATGCAGTAGAGTATGCTGCTAGGTGATCTGGGAGATGTGTCCGAGTGCAGAGGGTTAATTCAGTTATATCTTAAAGAGACATAAACTAATAGGACTTTGAGATACTGATTTTAATACTGATAAAATACTTTTTTACTGAAATTTTCGACCATTACATGGTTAGTTATTTGTTAGTTAATTATATTATACTTTGAATGTATTACTCATATGAAGAATCAACACATTATACTCTGAATATTCAGACAGATGTAAACTTATTTGATGTAGACCCTTGTCTTTTGAATTACAGATGTGAAGTCATGGTCCTCAGTAGGTATGTTGTTCATTAGGAGATTCATTCTGTTGACATTAGGTATGAGACTTTTAATCACTCACATTTATTCCAAAATCAGGTCTAGATAAGGAGAAATGTTAGTTTTTCTCTTATCCTCATAACTCAAAAAAGTGTATCAGAGATTTTATCTTGGGTCATATAGAAATTAGGCAGAATTCTAATAAAAGAGGCAGGATGTGTACTATTTACCAAATGACAGATATATGAAAGTTAGGCATCTGTGCTAGAAAAATATTTAAGAATCTTAAAACTCAAGCACTGAGTGTTTAACTTACTTCCTGCGCCAGTGGTCCTAACTCCTCCCCTCAGTGCTGGTTTTTCAGAAGTAGAAAATGCATTTAAGACATAGATTGTGTACTTGATTGCCTGACTGATGCTTCTTGGTCTGCAGTCCTCTTTCAGAAAGTCCATATCCCAGGTGTGTTCTGTATTTCTATTTTAACAATTCAGAAGGCAGTGTTACACTGAAAAGGCACAGTTAAATAATTTTGTAAAAGCTGATTGAGGCCATAAAGTTTAGTTACCAGGTAGAAATGTGACCTTTCATTCTCAGTGGAGGCACCGTAGAGAACACATGCCAATAATGTCCGCTGTGCTCTCTTCAGCCCTCAAGTCCACTGGCCATCACAGGGGTGTGAGGAAGTAGTTGTTGCCTTCCTTGCTGTCAGGTTTTACTCGGCCCATTTTCAGTGCATTTTAGAGTTAAATTTAGCTCACAGTTTGTATGGTCAGTCTCAGGAATCTTAGTCTTTCACACTGAACAAAGGTATTTACAATGTTAGAAATGAAAACAAACCAAACAAAAAACACCTGACTGAAGATCCAGCCTCATAGTCTCACATATGTCACTTGATTGAAAATATGACCTAAAAATTACTGTTCTAATCTAAACAATTCCCAGTCTTCATTAGTAAATGTTTAGAGTTGCTTGAACCCCTCAAATGATATACGATGTTTTGGGTAAAACCCATTTTTATTATTGATGCTCTATTGTATATTAGTTTGATATTATCATGTCTTAATTTATATTCTGTTTTATTCTGACAAGGATTTTAAGTAGAGTTTCTGCCACTACTATTTTTAAAAGCAAGTAACCATTTTTTCATTTATTCAATGAGCATTTATTCTCAGATATGATTGACTATAAAGCTGAAAAAACATCTTGTAAATACAGTTTTCTACATGTGCATTGACTTGTTTATTTTAAGAAAAAGTTTGAATATAAACCTAATCAGGAAAATAAAATTTAAAAAGAAAAAGTTAATCTATTTATTTATTTATTTGAGTCAGAGTCTCATTCTGTTGCACAGGCTAGAGTGCAGTGGCACTACCATGGCTCACCACAACTTCCTGGGCTCAGGTGATTCTTCTGTCTCAACCTTCTGTGTAGCTGGGACTACAGGCACGTGCCACTAGGCCTGGGTAATTTTTTTTTAATTTTTTTGTAGAGATGAGGTCTCACTATGTTGCCCAGGCTGGTCTCAAACTCCTGGGCTCTAACAGTCCTCCCACCTCAGCCTCCCAAAGTGCTGGGATTACAGGTGTGAACCACTACACCCAGCCTAATTTGCCTCTTTATTACCTAGAACTTGAACTACTAAATTTATTTAATTGACTCACAAGTGTTTGTCATTAGTCAAGTACCACCTCCAGAAAACTACTCAAAGACCATCTTTGATTTTGTCAGAATAGTTTTTATCTATAAAGAGTGAATTTTTGTTATTGACCAAATTGAATAAAATCTTTATTTTAATTTGGCATTTTGCTTTTAACTGTTTTTTCTCTGATGACTGTTGAAGAAATTGGATTGGTATGTTCAGTGTTATACAATAAGGATATTCAATTTATCACAAAGTAAAACTGACATCTTGAAGCATAGTTGGCAGCTAGTGAAAGTGTTCAAATGGACTCTTTAAAAATATTTCTTTGAAATACCTATAGAAATACCTACCTGCCTACCTACAGAAAATGCTGAAACCATGGGTACAGCTCATTCAGTTATCACATAGGATTGTTCCCTACTCATGTCACCCCACTAGGTCAAGAAGTGGAACAGATGGATGAATTTAGAGTCTATAATACTCGGTAATATATCACAGAACCAAAGATAAGAGTACTACATGTACTCACTCATAAGCAGACCCAGAACAATTATCATCATAATATAAGAAAGGGATTGGGAGTAGTGGGACACTGTCAGGAAGTGGGGAAGGGGAGTATATAACATCAATTAGGGATACCCAACTTTACCTGCATGGTGACCACTTACATACCTAACCCTGAATTGTACCCCACATCTTTAAAATAAAAAAAAAAGAATTATTTTGATACAAGGAAAAAACAAAGAAGTTGTGCTTGTGCTACCTTCTCATCACTACCCTGCCCTGCCCTGCAGAGGTAATTCTGACTTCTCATACCACATATTAATTTTGCCTCACATGGACACATTTTACAAGTTTAACTATTTTTATTTGAAATTTTCTGTTTTCTTCCAGGTTGTGAAGTGAATTTTATTTTGAATAAGACCAGCATTGTTCAGAAACACTTGTTACATATGCTTAGTAATTAATAGAGATTTTGGAGATAATTAGCATAAAACATCAAATGAGAAAAATTTACTTTTCTTTAGTGATATTATTTTCCTATGTAGTGAATAGGATTATTAGATTTGTTTCATGTTTTACTTTCCTAATTAGATGATGCTATTAGCTAAGATATGGGAAAAGCAGTCAGTGGTTTACGATTTTCTGCTTAATGAATTTTATTGTATTTAAAAACATTTAAAATAACTAAATATACACATGCCATTATAAGAAATTTGATACAAGCAGATGGAACTAAATGTTGACTCTTTAAAGGTTTTTTTATTTTTTGAGTCAAGGTTTCAGTCTGTCACCCAGGCTGGAGTGCAGTGACACAATCATGGCTCACCTCAGCCTCGACCTTCTGGGCTCAGGTGATCCTTCTGCCTCAGCCTCCAGAGTAACCGGGACTACAGGCACATGCCACCACACCCAGCTAATTTTTTTGGCTTTTGTAGGAATGAGATCTCATTTTGTTGTTCAGGATGGTCTCAAACTCCTGGACTCAAACAATCCTCCCACCTCAGACTCCCAACGTGCTGGGATTACAAGTGTGAGCCACCACACCTGGCCGACTCTTTAGAGGTTTTTAATGTTTTCTTTGTCTTCTTCCTTCAGTGGAAGCATTGACATTTCCTCCTTCTTCTGGAAAGTCATTCATCATGGGAGCAGATGAAGCCCTTGAAAGCGAACTGGGACTTGGAGAATTAGCAGGACTTACGGTGGCCAATGAAGCAGATTCTCTAACTTATGATGTGAGTAGTTTTATTTTTGATGTGTTTAGTCAGTTTTTGAAAATTAAAAGCTGATTTTTGTAGAAAAAGATGGTAGTAGTAAAATGTCTTCACAAGTAGAGAACTTGATTGAGTTTTCATTGCAAACTTTGAAAAGATAAATATATAGTAAGGTAACATTTTTCACGTAACCTAGACATTATTATTGGCTTTACCTAAATCCATCAGTCAGTATAGTTTGTTTATTGGTTTTAGATAGGGAAAAGAATTTCCTTTTCCATTACCAAGCTCAGGTTTTATTTTATGTTTTAGGTTACCAGTGATTAGTTGAAATTCATGACTACTTAAATAGCAACATTTGTCTTGCTTCTTTAGGACATTAACCAATATTCTGTTGAGAAGTGATTTTAATTATTGTAGGCATGGATGAGTACAGTGTTTTCCAGATGTTAAGGCTGACCCATCAGAGATTTGGACCAAAACTGAAATCTTCATATCTTTGTGCATGCATTTACTTAATTCCAACACAATTATTTTATAAGTGCATTTATAGTTAGTTGCTCTTCACAATAAGTAATCTGTCAGAAAAATAGTTACTTATGTCTCATAGAAAAAGTATTTGTAATCTATATAGCTTATTTCATTAAATTCCTCTCACTTTGGTAGTTCATTTTTTTCCAATGGTGAATACAGTGAAGCCCCTGCAGCATGTATACTATACAGGGGATGGAGGATGGATGCTGAAGCAAACCATGGCTTAAAGAGGCACTCCAAAGAGGGGTGCTCACCACCCACTCCTCTTCCTGCAGGTCAACAGCTCCTACTCCTTGCGTTGAGTCCATTAGGAAGTCTTTCGAGTTCCATCTCCCAAAACAGCCAAAATTTATATGCTCTCACCCAGAGCTCTACTAGCACCTTCTAATCTAAATAGGCTCCTGGCACTCCATTCTCCCCAGAGCTGATACAGATTTTGTAAAATCATTTCTGTTCCATTGTTTTCGTAGTCTTAGATTTAACATTTATCTTTGGAAAACATATTTAGTTGATTTTTGTTGTTTCATCTCATCTTTGACAGTCCTTTAATGGGAGCATTTAGTTCATTTCTTTTTAAATCAATAACTGATGTATCCTAATTTAAGTCCACCATCTATTTTTTTTCCTACTTATTCTGCGTTCCTTTTTCTCCTGTTTTTGCCTATTTTTAAAAAATTGTTCAACCCTCTATTCCTCTACTATTTGAAGTTTATACACCCTTTTGGCTACCCTAAAGATGTATGTACACTATCACACCTTTATCAAAATTTTCTATGCAAAGACCTTAGCATATTTTTAACTCTATTTAACTCTCACCCTGTTTATGTCATTCTTGTTATATATTTCTAAATATATTTATCTCCTACAAGAAATTATTGTTTTGTGTACTCTATATTCAGTTAGCATTATTTATTTTGTTTTTTACATTATTTTACTTTTAAAAATTATTTCCTGCATGTCTGACCATCCATCTGGGATCATTTTCCTTTTACCCTAAGAATACTTTAAAAATTTCTCTTTAGTGAAGATCTGCTGTGCCCTATTCTCTCAGTTTCTGGTTCTCTTAAATTCCTTTGTTTAAAGCAGACCAAAGACCTTAATAAGTGGGCTTAACTACAGATTACACATTACTGAAGAGAAAATTTATGAACTGAAAGATGGGTCATTAAGAAAATAAAGAAAAGGAATAAGAAACAGGTTACAGAAAGAAGGTCTAACACACTTAATATAACTAAGTTCCAAGAGGAGGAGAGACAGAGGTATAAAAACAATACTTGAAGGAAATGACTGAGAACTTTACAGCCAAGATTTAAGTGTAAGAAAGTTAAATATAAAGGAATCCAAACTTTGACTGAAAACAAAGACATAGATAATATTAGTCAGAGAAAAAGATCAGACTATAGACTGCCTTTCAAAACAACAACAGAAATGATAGTCGACTTCAGCAGAAAACAATAAAAGAAAAAAGACAATGAAATACAATACAGTAATACATTTATAGTGCATAAGAAACCCCTCTGACAGCTATTGTTAGTTTTGTACTTTTGTCATTTTAAATATGGAAATGTTTCTCAAGCTTTTTACCAATACAGTCTTGTGTCACTTAATGGCAGAGATATGCTCTAAGAAATACATTGTTAGGCAATTCTGTCATCATGCCAACATCCTAAAAAGCGTATTTACACAAACCTACGTGGTAGTGCCTACTGCACACCTAAGCTGTATGGCATGGCCCATTGCTCCTAAGCTATCTACAACATGTACAGCATGTTACTGTACTGAATACTGTAGGCAGTTGTAGCCCAGTGGTATTTGTATATCTAAACATGTCTAAACATAGAAAGGTTACAATGAAAATACAGTATAAAAGATAAAAAATGGTACACTCATATGGAGCACTTAGCACGAATGGAGCTTGCAAGCCTTGAGGTTGCTCTGGGTGAGCCAAGGAGTGAGTAGTGAGTGACTGTGAAGGTCTAGGACATTATGGTACACTACTGGAGACTTATAAATGCTGTATGCTTAGGTTGCAGTAATTCATAAAAACTTTTTCTTCAATGGTAAGTTAACTGTAGCTTACTGTAATTTTCTTTACTTTATAAACTTTTAGTTTTTAAAACATTTTGACTCTTTTGTAGTAACGTTTAGCTTCAAACAATCATATCATACAGCTGTACAAAAATATTTTTTCTTTATATACTTATCCTGTTACCTTTTTGCTATTTAAAAATATTTTTGTTTCTGTTTTTACCTTTTGACTTTTTTGTCCAAAACAAAATACATGAACACACACACAGTAGCCTAGGGTTCGAATCACTGTATCCTCTTCCACATGTTGCCCCACTGGAAGGTCTTCAGGGCTAGTAACACCTGTGCAACTGTCATCTCCGTGATAACAATGTCTTCTTCTGGAATACCTCCTGAAGAAACTGCCTGAGGCTATTTGACAGTTAACTTTTTTTTTAATAAGTAAAAGGAATACACTGTAAAATAACAAAAATCATAGTAAGTACAAAAACCAGTCACATAGTCACTTATTTCACTATCCAGCATTGTGTACTCTACATAACTGCATGTGCAAGACTTTTTTTTTTTTTTATTCTTTTTTGAGTTGGAGTCTCACTCTGTCGCCCAGACTGGAGTGCAGTGGCCACTCCCGGCCACCGCAGCCTCGACCTGCTGGGCTCCGGCGATCCGTCCGCCTCAGCCTTCCAAGTAACCGGAATTACAGGCATGCGATACCACGCCCAGCTAATTTTTTTGATTTATTTTAGAGATGAGGTCTCGCCTGCCCAGGCGGGTCTCGAACCCGCGGGCTCAGGCAATCCACTCGCCTCAGCCTCCCAAAGGCGTGGGATTACAGGATGAGCCACCGAGCCCGGCTATGTGCAAGACTTTTATACAACTAGCAGTGCAGTAGGTTTGTTTATACCAATTTCACCAAGTGCACATGAGTATTGCATTGTGCTATGACATCACAGCAGCTATAATGTCACTAGACAATAGGAATTTTTCAGCTCCATTATAATCTTATGGGACCAGTGTCACAATGTGTTCCGTTGCTGACCGAAATGCAGTTATAAGGCACATTACTGTACTTTTGCCACTCTTGTTTAAACCCAGCGTGATTGATAGCCTTGGAGTATGTAGAGTTCACACATGGTGCCAGTGTAAAGTTAGATACCAACTACTGCTTTACCTTTTCTGTTAGTTTAAATGAAAATATAGTGTATTTTTTCAATTTTTGAGATGGAGTTACCATGGAGAGAGAATGTAACGATGTGTTTGTTTTACCAATAGAATGTATTTTTTGTGTTATTTCATCTCTCCCATTTTTAACATTTTTGTTTCCAGTTTGATGAAGAAAATTTAGCTCCTATTAGAAAGTACTAAAACTCTCAAAAGTATGCTCATGTTTTAAAATGTTTAAAATGTTAACAGGTTTAAATGTAACCTATTTTTTCAACTCTTACCCCAAATTACATTTCCTAATACGATTTATGTTGAGTTACGTGACTTGTTTAGCTTCCTAGTGAAGATCCGCTTGGAATTATTTGATTCACTTTTTATATTGAATTACTATTTTCTTATTACACCTTTTATATATCTTCAGAGAATGCTACTTTTGGCATATTGTTACTTTTGCCTCTTGGTTTGGATATTTACATTTAAAATTATATTGTTTTAACTGGGCGTGGTGGCTCAGCCTGTAATCCCAACTCTTTGGAAGGCCGAGGTGAGAGGATTGCCTGAGCCCAGGGGTTCAAGACCAGCCTGAACAACTTGGTGAGACCTCCTCTCTACATTACATCAAAAAATAAGTTGGGTGTGGTAGTGCACACCTGTAGTTCCAGCTACTTAGAAGGCTGAGGCGGAAGGATTGCCTAAGTCCAGCAGGTTGAGGCTGAGGTAGCCATCAGCGTGCCACTGCACTCCAGCCTGGGCGACAGTGAGACTCCAACTAAAATTATAATTATAATTATATTGTTTTGAAAATTGCAAAATGTAATGGTATAATGACAATTCAGCAAGTGTTAATGTTGCAAAGCAAGTTACTTCCCCCAATCCTGAACTAAATGTGAAGGTATCTTTGTTCTGTTTCTTTGATAGATAGCAAACAATAAAGATGCATTGAGGAAGACCTGGAACCCTAAGTTTACATTAAGAAGTCACTTTGACGGCATCCGAGCTCTCGCTTTCCACCCTATTGAGCCTGTTTTGATAACAGCATCAGAGGATCACACATTAAAAATGTGGAATTTGCAGAAAACAGCCCCAGCC
This sequence comes from Carlito syrichta, assembly GCF_000164805.1. NCBI lineage: Eukaryota > Metazoa > Chordata > Mammalia > Primates > Tarsiidae > Carlito > Carlito syrichta. The sequence continues at coordinate 765,683 of NW_007255926.1, read as the reverse complement.
AAAAAGTGAGAATATTCTACTTTCACGTTATTTGAATAATTTTTTTAATTAAAAGTTTTTCAGCATAAAAAAACATAGTTTATTATTTGCTAATTAAATTTGCCAAGTATTTCTTCTTCACCATGACACATAATTTAAAGTGTTCTTTGTTTCGTACAGTCTAATGTTAGGTTGGAAAAATAACGATTAGGTAGAAATGGTGTTATCTGATGGTTCCCAGGGTTTGTGATGACAGGCCTTACACATAATAGGGTTTTAGGTGGCTGTCATATTTGGGGAGCCCCTTATCTATACTGAAGATTTCTGCTGTTCTTATAAAATGGTAAAGACATGTTTAAAATCTTCAAACCTCCACTCCCACCCAGCCTTACTCCTTACTAGGTTTGGACTTACGGGATGGAGGAGAGGAAAGGCTGATTGGGAGGGATGGCAGACTTCTTTTTGGGCTTCTCTTTCATTCTTGAGCTTTGGGTATTTTTAATATCCACCACTGTGTCTAGACTGAAGGTGACTGTCTCTTAACTGCTAGTGCTTGCCTTGGCCCCTTCACTGCCATCTAATCATGGACAGACATGACTTAGTGTAAAGCAACCCTTTGATCACATAGTTAGACCTGAGTCACTTGCGTGGGTCCTCAGTGGAGCGCCTCTCCTTCCTTGGACCATGCGATCCACAACCAGCATCTGCCAGCAAAGCCCCTTCTGCAGGGTCAGGCACTTTTGTTATTATAGGAGTAACTGAACATCAAATGGAAAAGGTTACAAATATGTGACTACTTTTGTCCATTTTAAAAGAGATCAGTGGCATTCATACATAGAGTAGATGACAGAAAGTAGACGATTTATCATTCTACATCAGATAGCTTGACCTTACCTTGCTAAAACCAAATGGACCCTCCGATGGATCAGGTGTTCTCAAAAGAGAAAAAGTATTTCCATACATTATACCTTTTGCCTTTCTACTTCTTTGGTCACATTGTGCTTGTTTTCTAGCACAATCACATTAGGCTAGAGATATGAATATCTCAGTATTTTGGGGGGGTGCAAAGACAGTGTTTTGCTCTATCGTCCAGGCTGGAGCGCAGTGTTGCAGTCATAGGTCACTGCAGCCTCAAACTCCTGGACTCAAGCAATCCTCCTACTTCAGCCTCCTGGGTATCTATGAGCTACAGGTTCCACGCCCAGCTAATTTTCTTAATTTTTTATAGAGATGAGGACTCACTATTGTCCAGGCTGATCTCAAATTCATGGCTTTAAGGGATCCTCTGACTTCAACCTCCCAAATTGCTGGGATTACAGGCATGAGCCACCATGCCTGGCCTCATCATATATTCTTGACTAAAATTTAGAAAGATACTGAAACAAGTGTCTTGGTGGTGGTATTAGTAATAATACCTTCAAGTGTAAATTGTGGTCTGTTTACCTTTGAACTTAAAACTTAGAAATGACTTAAGGAAGGGTAACATATGTCTTTAAATAACTGCAATACAATATAGAAAATTGTAAGCACTTGATTTTCAATTCAGTTTTCATCAATAGTCATGACCAGTAGTGGGTAGTATTAGGTAGTATACTGTATCCACAGTGGTATTCTGAGTAAAGAATTAACTGATGACTTGGACAATTACTACAATATCAACAGGCATAACTTTCATGGAAAGGAAAGAAAGTTAAAGTACCACTTGTTGAAAGCCTACTATGTGTGTGGTTTTTTCCTGGGCTGTTTTTTTTTTTTTTAATTGTATAATCTCATTTAGTCCTGTGGTTTTTTGGTGTTTTCCCCGTTTTTTTATTTTATTTTAAACAGAGGAGTCTGAATTCTGAAAGAATAAATAACTTGCCTAAAGTTAGCCAATTAATGACAGAACTGGAAATTGAATTCAGAAATTTAACCCTCAAAGCCCATGTTGTTTCTCTTGAGTGGAGCAGTTTTCCCCTTTAGTCAGATTATGGTAATGCTAAAAGTGCTGTAACAAGGTATTCTTATTAAACAAGGATCGTGTTTCTTGACACCATGAAAGTGTAATGGGTGTTAAGTAACCTTTCTTATGTATCTTGTATTTGAGAATAGTATATTACCATGGTGTTTGTCTTTCTAAAGGCAATTTTAAGGCATATATTGAATTATGCTATTGACTACTGAAACCTAGAGTGATAAAAGTCATCTTCTCTCTGATTTAGGAGTACTTCTCTTGATGTAGAGCCTATCTACACATTCAGAGCCCATAAGTAAGTATGTGCTTTTTCTTTATTTTAAACTAACATAATTATAAAACAACCTGATTAGGCTATTCTGTTTTCTTTCACTTACACATTTGTGTTATGTATTTTTTGTATTCAGTAGTGTTTTTAAAAATGTAAAAGAAACTGTCAGTAATAGAATGCTAAAAACAAATTTATCATTGCTAAATAGGAATCTTGCTTAAATTAGATTTCATTTGCATGATTTTTAAATGAGTATATATATGTCTTAAAGTTGGGGCCATTTGGTTTAAATATTAGAAATCCTGACTTTCTTTTCTTAAAGATAACCCACATAAAAATATTCAAGGACTTTGTTTCCTTTTTTGAGTAGGGGTCTCCCCCACTGTCATCTAGGCTGGAGTGCAGTGACCCGATTACTACTTACCGCAGCCTCGACCTCCCGGGCTAAGGTGATCCTTCTGCCTCTGCCTCCTGAGTAGCTGGGACTACAGGCTCACACCACCACCCTCAGCGAATTTTTTATATTTTTTTGTAGAGAGGAAGTTTCACTATGTTGCCCGGCCTGGTCTTGAATTCCTGGGCTCAAGCAGTCCTCCCGCCTCGGCCTCCCAAAGTTCGAGGCTTTTTTGTTGTGATAAAATATTGCATATTTTTCTCATTTCCATTAAAGCTTAAGTAATGTGTATTTTCTCATGATTTAGCACAGAGATTGACATGCTTTTTTTTTCCTTTTAATAAAGACAGGGTCTCATAATGTTGCCCAGGCTTGTCTTGAACTCCTGGCATCAGGAAATCCCCCTTCACTGGCCTCCCAAAGTGCTGGGATTGCAGGGGTGAGCCACTGCACCTGACTGGCATACTTTTATGTAGAATCATATAGTAAATATCTGACTTTAGGCTTTATAGACCATATACTTTCTGTTGCATATTCTTGTTCTTTGTTTTGTTTTACAACCCTTTAAAAATGTAAAAACTATTCTTAGCTTGAGGATTGTACAGAAACAGACCACTGGTTGGATTTGGCCTGCAGACCACACTAGTTTACCACCCTCAGTTTTTTTTTTTTTGAGTTGGAGTCTCACTCTGTCGCCCAGACTGGAGTGCAGTGGCCGCTCCCGGCCACTGCAGCCTCGACCTG
>NW_007255926.1:673975-762321 GCF_000164805.1 Carlito syrichta | reverse complement strand
CGATCCTTCTGCCTCAGCCTTCCAAGTAGCTGGAACTACAGGCGTGCGCTACCACGCCAGCTAATTTTATGATTTATTGTAGAGATGAGGTCTTGCCAAGTTGCCCAGGTGGATCTCGAACCCGCAGACTCAGGCAATCCACTCACCTCAGCCTCCCAAAGCGTGGTATTACAGGCTGAGCCACCGAGCCCGGCTTACCAACCGCAGTTTTAGCAGAGGAAGAAAGATAAGCAGTGCTTTGATAGCACCTGCACTTTTATTTCTTGTAAAAAACCAGAAAAATAGGAAGCCATTTGAATAAATATTCTTCTTTTTAACAAGTCATTGAGTTTTGAGAAAAGCAGCTGATTTTCTTTACTCTTCCAGAGGTCCAGTGCTTTGTGTGGTGATGAGCAGCAATGGGGAGCAGTGTTACAGCGGGGGGACTGATGGCCTGATCCAGGGCTGGAACACCACTAATCCCAATGTCGACCCCTATGACTCCTACGGTATGTGACGCCCCGAAGATTGCCAGAAGCAAGTGTGTTCTTTGTACATGTTTTGTCATAGTATATATAAGATTAAGATGAGGTATTTTTGAAAACAAGTAAAAGAGAACCACATCTTTGTTTTGTCAAACAAGACTTCTGTATTTAGGACTCAATTGGATATATAATGCTAAAAGAAAAAGAATAACATACTGTATTTGAGAAGACAGTTCCCATTTCCCTAAAGTCTTATTGATTGGACATACTAGCTTGACTGACAACTGCTTTCTTCATTTTAGGCATCTGTAGAGTTCTTGATACATTGTTACAAATTATTGGAGGGATGTAGAAGCTGATAACTTTATTTTTTTGAGTTGTCATCTCACTCTGTCACCCAGGCTGGAGTAATATGATCACGGCTCAGTGCAGCCTTGAACTACTGGGCTGAAGTGATCATTCTGCCTCAGCCTCCTGAGTAGTTGGGAGTACCAGTGTATGCCACCATGCCTAGCTAATTTTTTTTTTTTTTTTTTGTAGAGGTGAAATCTCACTATGTTACCCAGGCTGGTTGCAAATTCCTGTACTCAAGCAATACTCCCACCTTGGCCTCCTAAAGTGCTGGGATTACAAGCGTGAGTCACTGTGCCCAGCCCAGAAGCTAATAACTTTTAAAGTATATGACACCATGATATTTCTGGTTTTTTTTTTTAATTGAGTTAGAGTCTCACTCTGTTGGCCATGCTGGAGTGCAGTGGCATGCTCATGGCCACTCTGGTGTCGACCTGCTGGACTCAGGTGATCCTTTTGCCTCAGCCTTCCAGACACCAAAATATTTCAGAGGCCTCAAAATTTAAGAAATACTCTTTAGTCTTGGAAATAGTACCATAAGTCATAAATCTATATTATAATCTTTTGGTAGATAATCCTATAAATTTCCTTGTAGACCCTGTTTAGGAATTGGCTATTTTAGTTTTTTCTGAAGTTCTAGAATGGTTTGAAGTGTCATATTTGTCATAAAAGCATTTTTTAATATTAATCACTTTAGATTAATTTTACACCAAACCTAAGATAAGAAATTCAATAAGCAAAATCTTTCCTCAACATTTGTTTAATAAGCATTAAACAAATATTTCATAAAAGGTAACCTCTCCCTCTCCCCCAATTCTGTTATAAGTGTGTCTGTTCAGTGCCTTTCCTTCCTTTACCTCTCTCCTGGAGGGTCACCTGTCCTTTGTCTGTCCCAGGCCAGTCCTTCCCATTTCGGCTATTCTTTTTCATTTCTTCTGGAAGCGTGCTTTCACCTCTCTCTCCTTCTCTCCTTTTTGCCCTCTGTCCCTCTCCCTCCCTCCCTCTTCCTCTCTCTTTCTCTCCCCCTCCCTTCTTCTCCCTCTCCCTGCTCCCTCTCTCCTTCTCCCTCCTTTCTCCTCCCTCTCTCTCCTGCTCTCTCTCCCTGCTCCCCTCCACCTCTGGACCACATTCTAATCTCTCACCCTTGCTCTGTTGCTCTCTCTCATCTTCATCAAGCCTCACCCACTGTTTTTTCTCTCCATCCTCTCAGCATATAAGTAAATTCAGGTATCTCCTTTCCTGGGCTGGGGAAGTCATTTCTTGACCCCATTTTCCTCCCTGGCTTCTGTGTAGTCTCTCCCTCTTCCTCATTATCTATTTCTTTGATGGTGTTGTCTAGAAAATAATCACCAGTTACAGTTTCCATGTCCTTTTTTTGTGTATCACCCTTCAGCACTCTGACTTCTGGCTACATCATTTAAGTCTAACAGGATCATCAATGACAAACTTCTTGATCCAAGAGTATTGTACAGTCTTTATTTTACTAGATAGTGGCTGCATCTGAGACTGTTAACATCACCATCCTTTTTTTTTTTTTTTTGAGTTGGAGTCTGACTTTGTCACCCAGGCTGGGGTTCAGTGGCACGCTCACGGCCACCACAGCCTTGAATTGCTGGGCTCAAGCGATTGTTCCGCCTCAGCCTTCCAAGTAGCTGGAACTACAGGCGTGCGCTACCTTGCCTGGCTAATTTATTGGTTTATTGTAGAGATGAGGTCTCACCAAGTTGCCCAGGTTGGTCTTAAACCCCTGAGCTCAGGCAGTCCTCTTGCCTCAGCCTCCCAAAGTGCTTGAGATTATAGGCTTGAGCCACCACACCGGCTGCCATCCTTTTTGAAATCTGTCCATCCTGTTGGCTTTTTGAGCCACTTTGTGACCGTTTCTATTTCCTATCCTACATGAATTTCTTTTGTTTTTCTTGCCTTAAATATTGGCTTTTATCAAGGCCCAGACCTTAACTCTTTCTTTACAAACATTCCTTGGGAGATTGAATGTACTTCTTTGGTTTTACATGCTTTTGACTCTTAAATCTCTTCTTGAAACTTCAGATTGCCATGGCACTGTTTCATTACCTGTGAACCCTAGCATGCTCTGTGCTTCTTCTCTTGTATATTCCTTTTTAGTTGGTAGCACTGCCAGAATCACCCACACTAGAAACCTGAGATTCCTGTTGATCATACTTTCCTTACTTAATTACCTAGTTTTTTAATAATGACTTTCTTGAGTTTACTTCTTCAGCTCTGACCCTGTTATCAATGCCCCTTGCTTATTAGGTCTTTATCGCTGAAACAGTCCCCTTGCCTTTGTCTTGTTTCTGTCTAGTCTGTTTTCTATGCTACTACCAAGGTCCCTTATTAAATACCTACTTGACCTTACTGCTCCTGGGAAGCCCTTCAGTGGTTGCCTGTTGCTTTCAGGATAATTTGCAAATTTCTTAATATGTAACAGAAATCACCCATAAGCTGGCTGCCCTCAACCCATCCACTTCCTGCCTCAAACTCCACACTCCAGTAACATGAAATTGCTTACATATTTCCTCACACATACATATCACATTATTTTTTTCTTCTGAGGTTTTGTAGATGCTGCCTCTTTGCCAGCTATACTGTCTCTTCTCCGATTGGTGACATCTGAACATTCTAGGTGTCTCTCTCTCCAAGTTTTCACTCATACCATTTATTCACTGTGTTAACAGACACCACTGTTATTTTACTTTCAACATTGTCTATTGAGGACAGGGATAGTATTGAGTATTGTCTTAATCATCTGTTTGACTCTATCATCAAGCATAGTGCCCTGACACATAGTGTATCTTCAGTAAGTATTTTGTGGTATGTCTGAGAGAGGATATAAGACATAATACCATTGGCATTTCCAGACTTAACATCTGTGAGTCATCCTGAAAGTACCACTTCATAGCATCATTGCGAGAATTAATAAAGTTCCCAATTTGACTTTTATCATGAGACTGTGCTAAGTGACCCTCCCCACTTTCATCCCCTTTCCCCTAATACACATCACCCACAGCTCAGTACTGCTGATTGAGAATTTGGGGATTCCTGTAGGTGTCAGTTCTTGTCCATTGTGAATGTCATGCTTTCTGGAATAACCCATTCATAGTACAGTAGGACAAGTGGACAGGAGGTATAGCCAGAGTACTGAAGTACTTTAGAGGAGCAGGGGAGTGCTCTGTTCACTTCCTCAGGGAGCTGTGAGTTGTGGTTTCTCCGAAGGTAGATTAAATTCAAATGATTTGTATTAACATGCTTCTAAGATATCTAGACAAATAGAAAAACAAAAGGACGGTGGAAGGAAATACCTGATTGTTTTAAGGAGGAAAATATGTGCTTTTTAATTTTAATTTTTAAATTTTAAATTCTACATTTGTGTATTTCCAAGCCTGTTTTTATTTGCTGCAGCATTTCAGAAGAATAATAGAAGCTAAGAATTACATTTTATACTGTTAACTGATGCTTCTGTTTATATCTTTTACTTTCTCTGAAATCTGAGTACCTTGATGATTTTTTCCTCCTGATTTTGCATTTCTGCTGCTTTGTGTAGATCCTTCTGTTGTGCGAGGCCCTCTGCTAGGCCACACGGATGCAGTCTGGGGCTTGGCCTACAGTGCAGCACACCAGCGTTTGTTGTCCTGCTCAGCAGATGGCACTCTGCGTTTGTGGAACACCACAGAGGTTGCTCCAGCACTGAGTGTGTTTAATGATAATCAAGGTATGTACTTCAAAAATTATTTTCTTGAATCTTCTACAGAATCTTTTTCTGAAAAAAAAGCAAATAAATAAATGATTCTGTGAACTCTTTGGGTTTAACTTGAAAGTTTTTGAAGCAGTAAAAGTATATTTGTTTGAATTTCCAACATAATGTCATTTTTAAAAGCATAGTATTTGGTGAAAGGACACACAGATTTTAAATTTTTTAAATTGAGATATAATTTATTTTTGGTTAATGAAGATCTTAAGGCTGCATTTCAGCAAGTCTGATAAATGCGTTCACACCTGTTATGACATAGACGCTCTCCTTCATCATGTTCTTCTGAGTCAGTCTCCTCTCCTCATTCCCAACCAGAGGTACCCACTGTGATGATTTCTTTCTTCCTAGTTTAGTTTTGTCTATTCTAAAACTTCATATAAATGCAACAATATAGCATGTATTCTTCTATACCTGACTTTTTACTCTTACTATAATGTTTCTGCAATTCATTTATGTTGTTGTGTCAATTTATTTCTTTTATTTAATAATCTTTCATTTTCATAGTGTATCTGTTCATTTATCTCCTGATGGACATTTGAGTTGTTTCTGGTTTTTTCTGTTGTGAGCCAAGATGCCATGAACATTCACATACTTTCATCATAGGTGTGTAGAGACTTAGAAGTAGAACTGCTGCGGTTTGAGTGGGTATTTATTTTACTTTATGTGAAGTCACCAAACTTCTTTTAAAGATTGTGTGGTTGTGCCATTTTGCACCATCAACAGTGACGCATGAGAGTTCTAGTTACTCTTCGTCCTTACCAGCATGTGGTGTTGTCACTTAGTTAACTTGAACTATTCAGGGAATGTAGCAATATTTCGTTATAGTTTGTTTGCACTTCTTTGATGGCTAATTATGTTGAAGACTTTTTTTGTTCGCTTCTTGACCATTTGTATACCTTCTGCGGTACACTTGTTTGAGCTGTTAGCTTGCTCTAGTTAAATTTTGAGCCAAACGAAAAAAACTCAGATTATTGTATTCATTTTATGCATCTCATTCTATTTTCTCTGTTTATAGATAAACTAAGTTTTAACCTATTCTAGATGGTAAATAAAAATACCTTCTTTATTCTTGAGTTATTATAACTTGTTTCTAGGCTTTGACGCGTTGTCTTCAGTTGATATTTTCATTACAACAATAAATAACAACTTGAAATTTTACTTTTTATTTTTTATTTATTTATTTATTTATTTTGAGTTGGAGTCTCACTCACTCTGTCACCCAGACTGGAGTGCAGTGGCCGCTGCTGGCCGCTGCAGCCTCGACCAGCTGGGCTCCAGCAATCCTCCTGCCTCAGCCTTCCAAGTAGCTGGAACTACAGGCGCGTACTCCCACACCCAGCTAATTTTTGATTTATTGTAGAGATGAGGTCTCGCCAAGTTGTCCAGGCAGGTCTCGAACCCGCGGGCTCAGGCAATCCACTCACCTCAGCCTTCCAAAGTGCTGGGATTACAGGCTGAGCCACCAAGCCTGGCCATGATGTATTTTTGATGAGTTAAAATTTCTTTTTTTTTTTTTTTTGAGTTGGAGTCTCACTCTGTCGCCCAGACTGGAGTGCAGTGGCCGCTCCCGGCCACCGCAGCCTCGACCTGCTGGGCTCCGGCGATCCTTCCGCCTCAGCCTTCCGAGTAGCCGGAATTACAGGCATGCGCTACCACGCCCGGCTGATTTTTTGATTTATTGTGGAGATGAGGTCTCGCTGCCCAGGCGGGTCTTGAACCCGCGGGCTCAGGCAATCCGCTCACCTCAGCCTCCCAAAGGCGCGGGATTACAGGCTGAGCCACCGAGCCCGGCTGAGTTAAAATTTCTTATACAAGGTGGGTTTTTCTGTGAAGGGTTACCACTGTGCCACCCTAAGCCCCAGGTGGAGGTGGAGGCAGCAAAACTTGTAATTCAAACATGTTTTCCAATTGTTTTCTGAATAAAAGTTTGGATTCCATGGATATATTAGCTGAGTAACAGGTGTGCTGAACAGGTAAGGATAGTAAATGAACTAGGTTGTACTAAACATGAAAGAAAGAAATCATCTCCATTGAGTGATTATGAGCTACTTCTTATGCTTTTGTCAAGTCTTGTCTACTTTTAAGGTAATCATGCCATTATTTGTGTTGCTGTATTTTAAGCACATTGTCAAGTGTGTGCTTTAATTGCCATTCTCTTTGATTTTATTCTAACTTTTAGAATTGGGAATCCCTGCCTCTGTGGATCTAGTGAGCAGTGACCCGAGCCATATGGTAGCATCATTCAGCAAAGGATATACAAGCATCTTTAACATGGAAACACAACAGCGCATCCTCACTTTAGAATCCAATGTAGATACAAGTATGTATACCAGTTTTAAATAGCATGGACCAATTTTTTTTTAACTTAATCAAAATTGTAACTGCTAGAGTCAACTATAAAAAATACTTGGCATTATAAAGTGTCCTGTCTCCTAAATCTTGGAACACAGTTACTTAAAAGGATATAATGATTTACAATTGATTTTTAAAATTTGTGTTAAGTTTGCACATTTATGACTATACTACTGAAAATAACATTTTAGCTATTCTAAAGCTGAGTTAAGTTTAATTTTGTATGAAATGATTTTCAATTCTGTTTGAAGAAAGCAATGTATTATTTGGCATAGAAAATAAAATGTTTTTCATTTCTTATAATTTCATTTTTAAAATTGTAATAATATAATTTGATACAGCTCAGTATTGATTAGAATATAGATCACACTGTGATTTTCACAGTCACAAACCTGAAGCTTCTTATTGCATGTAGGAAATAAATACTTTTTCAGGTTATAGAGAAGATATTATAGAATCTTTCTAGTTGTTTTTTTGTTGTTGTGGTTGTTGCTGTTGCTTTTCATTTTTTTGCTTTTTACTTCACTGCTTGCTGTCCTTGGTCATAATCACAGTTTAGGTTGTAGTTGATAAAGAAAATATGTACACATATTCTGTTACTTTAATCTGAGAACTTGCACAAAAATGATTACGTGTTTGTATGCATGTATGTGAACATGTAATTGCATATGCATACATATGTGTACTCCTCCTCCTCGAAAAATTTTTTTGTTCTATTACTGTTTTATTTTCCCTTCTTAATCTGTTATTCTTTGTTTTCTTCTGATATACTGTGAGATTTGTTTGGGGAAATAAGCACAAATTGAACCTTGAGCTATTTGGATATAACAGAGAAGAAAATAAAAATTGAGATTATAGAATTGAAAAAAGAAATTTTTTTTGCCAAGAAATACAAGTTTTAGACTGAGAAAATTTTTAAAAATCACATTTAAATATATGATCCAAAGCTACAGTAGTAAAATTTTTTAAAATGTGATTTTAAGAGGAATGTGAACATTTTTGGAATTACCTTTAGAGATTGTAGTGAATTCTTTAAATGTCCTGAGTGACAGGTATTGAGTTAGGAAGTCTGGTGGATAAATGGATAAAGAGAACTTGGCAGTCACATTTTTTTTCTCTCCAAGAGATGTAACCGTAAAGTAATATGACTCTTTGCTTGATACTGGAAACATTTTTAGAAGACTGCCAAGAATGTTTTTAACAAAGGCAACATCACTGGAACAAGCAATAATCATTTTGAGTTGTAATGTGTCCTGAATTTCCTAAATTATCAATTTTATTATTTTTAGATTGAATATAGTGAACAAATTAGTCTTGTATTACATTTTCTACTGTGTACTACCCCCTTTGCTGCTTCTATTTTGATTATATTTTTCTTCTCTGGAATTTAGCAGATTTTTTTCAAAAATTAAAGTTCAGACAAAACATGCTTCCAAGCGAAAGTGAATTTCATATAGAGTTTAAAATGATGAAGGATGTCTATTGTTAGAATAAGAATAAATCACCCTTCTCGCTAATGACTGTGATAAAGCCAAAGGTAGTTGAATCAGATACGTCACAAGCTGAATATGAATATTTGGAGGATTGTTTTGGATTCATTGTTAGACTGTTGCTGCTAGGCCTTTAGGTTATTTCTAATGTTCTTTGCATTTTTCCTACTTCTCTGATTTACTATCAGGAGAAGAAACTTCCTTCAAAGTATTACCAAATAAGAACTTTCTTTTGCCTGCTTTCATGATTTGGTTGATTTCTGTCATATTCATTTTCTGGCTCTCAAAGTAATTGAAGCTATTTTCTGAAACTTCCCTTTTAGACTATAAAGGATTTTTCACTTACTCTTTTTTGTTTTCTTTTTCCTTGGCAGACTTTATAGAGGGTGTTTTTCTTTCTTTCTTTTTTTCTTTTCTTTTTTTTTTTGAGTTGGAGTCTCACTGCTTTGCCCAGGCTGGAGTGCAGTGGCATGCATGCTCACAGCCACCCCAGCATTGACCTCCTGGGCTCCAGTGATCCTTCCACCTCAGCCTTCCAGGTAGCCAGAACTACAGACATGCGCTACCACGCCCGGCTATTTTTTATTTTATTGTAGAGACGAGGTCTCGCCAAGTTGCCCAGGCTGGTCTCAAACTGCGGGCTCAGGCAATCCACTCGCCTCTGCCTCCCAAAGTGCTAGGATTACAGGCTGAGCCACCGGGTCCGGCCCAGGGGGTGTTGTTCAGTGGTATGTTATATGTGGAGGAAAAAGTCTGTAGTCTGAATTTTGAAACTAAGCACCTTGTGTTTAGGGTTGTTTAAATCAAGTATAACTGAGCAAAAATTTCACATGGTCAAGTGCCGTTTTTCTTCTATACATAAATAATGGTCTAGTTAATCACCTGCCGCTAGCATTGGAAAAAAGACTGTCTTCGGTTTTTAAAATGTCATATTTCTAGCAATCATATGAAAATCCAATAAGATTAGACTATTTTTAGCTATATTTTCTATTGTGTGAATGTAAATGGATAATAACTATTCTGGGATTTTAAAAATAACTTGGCTGGGATCAGTGGCTTAGCCTGTAATCCCAGCACTTTGGGAGGCCGAGGCGAGTGGATTGTCTGAGTCCACAGGTTCAAGACCAGCCTGGACAACTTGGCGAGACTTCGTCTCTACAATAAATAAAACATTGATTGGGCGTGGTAGCGCACGCCTGTAGTTTCAGCTACTTGGAAGACTGGGGTGGAGGGATCACCTGAGCTCAGCACGTCAACACTGGGGTGGCTGCGTGTGTGCCTCTGCCCTCCAGCCTGGGCGACAGAGTGAGACTCCAACTAAAAAAAAAAAGTACTCTTTATTTTGAAATAATCTTAAACTTGAGGAAAAGGTACAAAAATAGTATAAGAATTCCTGGCTACGCTTTACTCATTCTCAGCAGGGTTTTTTTGTTTTTGTTTTTGTTTTTGTTTTTGGAGTCAGAGTCTCACTCTGTAGCCCAGGCAGGAGTGCAGTGGCACGCTGCTCACGACCACCGCAGCCTTGACCTGCTGGACTCAGGTGATCTTCTGCCTCAGCCTTCCAAGTAACTGGAACTACAGGCACGTGCCACCATGCCCGGAAATTTTTTGATTTATTGTAGAGATGAGGTCTCACCAGTTTGCCTGGGCTGGGCTTGAACCTGTGAGCTCAGGCAGTCGTCTCACCTCGGCCTTCCAAAGTTCTCGGATTATAGGTGTGAGCCACTGTGCCCGGCCATTCTCTATATATGTGTATAATTGCTATCTTGCTCTCCATATATGTGTATAATTTTAAATTCTGAACCACATGAGAAACCTCATACCCCTAATTTCCTAAATCCTTTAGCATGTAATTCCTAAAAACAAGGACGTTCTCTGACATAGTGTGTCACAATGATCAAAATCAGGAAATTTAACATTTTGGCACAATACCATTGTCTAACTTTCTGTTCATATTCACATTTTGCCAGCTTTTCCAATAATGTATTTTATTAGGACATCTCTTTCTCTCCCTTGACTATGATATACTTTTTCAAAACATTGACATATCTTAGTATTTTTATGTAGATTTTTCTTTTTTTCTTACAAAAAGTATCTTAAAAATCACTAAAGTTAGCCGGGCTCTGTGGCTCAGCCTATAATCCCATGCCTTTGGGAGGCTGAGGTGAGTGGATTGTCTGAGCCTGCAGGTTCGAGACCCACCTGGGCAACTTGGCGAGACCTCATCTCTACAATAAATCAAAAAATGAGCCGGGCGTGGTAGCGCATGCCTGTAATTCTGGCTACTCAGAAGGCTGAGGTGGAAGGATCGCCGGAGCCCAGCAGGTCGAGGCTGCGGTGGCCAGGAGCGGCCACTGCACTCCAATCTGGGCGACAGAGTGAGACTCCAACTCAAAAAAAAAAAAAAAAAATCACTAAAGTTCTTAATTATTGATTTCCTTTGGATAAAAGGCTTTTAGGAGGAACTTGTGATTGTTTAGGGACCAGTTTTGGTACTTGTCTGCTTTGCATGAGCCATTTCATCCGGATAGAGTTAGAAATTAGGCTAGGGTCTGGTTTTGTTATCTGATTTGGGGGGAGTCACGACTTTTCTGGACCGTGGTACATTCACTGTGATATGGACTTAATTTGTGGCCTGCCTGTCTCATTGTGTGTATAATTGAAATTTGTTTGAAAACTGTTAAATAGTACACAAAAAATACTATTAAGATGCTGACTATTTTAAGATTCCATATTATGACGAGGAAGAGTGAAAAAATGTTTTAAGCATTAAGAAGCTCTTGTCATATTTGTCTTTAGATGATAACTGTGATAAGGAGTAAAAAGAGCTGGGATTTAAGTTTGGGAGTTATCTCCATGTATGTGATGGTGGATATTTTAAAGTAGAAAAATATTGTAGAAGGAGAAATGTCAGTGACTCCAGGTGAGGGCTTAGGTGGCACCCACAGATGGCAGGAAATTAGGAATCATAGATACCTCCAGATTTATCAGTTATTTAATTTCCTAATGGTGAAATTCTGGAAACAATTGCAGAATAAATAAACTAAAAACAAATTAAAGTCACACTATTTACTTTGTCAGTCTCTGGTGGTTATTCGGTTCTCCTTTGTGTGCAAAAGTAGTATCTGTGATGATTATGTGTTGCTTTTTGTTTTTTCAGCAGCCAACTCTTCTTGTCAGATAAATAGAGTCATCAGTCATCCCACTCTTCCCATCAGCATCACTGCTCATGAAGACAGGCACATCAAATTCTATGATAACAATACAGGTAAGAATTTATTAAGAATTGATTGTGTTAAAGCCAAGACAAAACAAACAAACAAACCCTACTACAAGGGGGCTAATTTTGGTGTCTAGTGGTGACTTTGTAGTCAGGGAATAGACACTGAAAGCCAAATATTCTCCTGGCTCAGTTTCTGTTTATTCTACCCAAATCTGCTAGTCTTGTCTTCATTATACCATTTAGAATCACTTTGGTTTATTTAATAGTGAGTAGATGCTATATTAGGCTCTAGAGCCAAGATTATCACTAGGGACAAGATGAAAATTATCTGTTGCTATGAATTATTGCAATATATTGGAGTAAAGTTAGAAACTTTGGAAGCAAAGGCATATGATCATTACATTTTGTTTAAAATAGTTCAATTATGGATTGCCTTATTCAATACTCAGTTATTCAGTTATCAGATAGCCTTATTCAGCACTGCAGATGGAAGGAAAGTCCCTGGGTCATTTTTACATGGACTAATCATTTCTGAGTTATAATCTGAACTATTTGGACCTGATTGTTTTAAATTGGGGCATGTAGACTTTCACAGTTTTTATTGGATTCCTCTTCTGCAATCTAAAGAAAATGCATGAAGGGTGTGCTGGGAGGAAAGTGCCCTGTATCAGCAGTCATGTTTACCTAAATATCTTCTGTGTTACTAGGTTGACTTTTGCTGACTCTGCTTAGCTGCTAGTGATGAGTCATTTCATATTTCAAATTCCTTTCTATCTGTTGTTTCCACTAACATTGTGGCCGTGTTTTCTTTCTGTTCTTTTGTCTTCATCTCATTCTTTTCTCTCTGTGAATGTGAGCCCTGTGTTTCACAGCTCATATAATTTGCCTGTAGCTAAAAGAAGCAGACTAGGTGATTAATAATGTCTACTTTCTAAGTAATGAACATGGCTTAAGGAGGTGTCTGTGTAGAAATTGCTGACTTCCATATTGTGGTTTAAAAGACAAATGTATGATCTAAAATCCAAGCTTTTTTTGTTCTTTATCATTACCATGATTAGAGGTGGAGGGAGAAATGTGTTGCTTTAGCTGACGGAAAAAGCTGTTGATGTAAGTACCTAGAGAGGGAGAACTGCAGAAACCAGTGTAACATGGTAGCTGGTATATTCAAGATGAGGAAAATCATTAGTAAAGAGTACCAATCTCTTTTTCCAAAGGCAAACTGATCCACTCGATGGTAGCCCATCTGGAAGCCGTTACAAGTTTAGCAGTTGATCCTAATGGCCTTTATTTGATGTCCGGCAGTAAGTACATCCACTATGGATTGTTTATTTGTCCTTATCAATTTCATGTTTATGTAATTTTTTCTTTCAATTTCCTTTCTTTTGTTATAGGTCATGACTGTTCAATACGTTTATGGAATCTAGAAAGTAAGACATGTATCCAAGAGTTCACAGCTCATCGAAAAAAGTTCGAAGAATCAATTCATGATGTAGCTTTCCACCCATCCAAATGCTATATAGCCAGTGCTGGAGCGGATGCACTGGCTAAAGTCTTTGTATGACACAATGCGTCATCTTCACCTTCTAGCTCTTTATAAGTGATCAACTGCACAAAAGAGATATCGAGGACGGGTCAGAGTCAACTCATCATGCCCTTTTGTTCTGCTGAAGGAGCACAGAGAACATTTGTTAAAGTAGTTTTGCAATTCGTATACTGTTTTCTAAAACTAAGGTTTGTTCAGGTTGCTGCAAGCTCAGCTGAATCTGTGAGCCTGAAACTGTTTCAAATTTTCCCCCACATAGGTGCATTTATTTCTGAGGTGGTTCTTATTCGCTAGGCAGGCCTGAGCGAATACAGGTCTAGCTTGTCCCTATTGAGTAAGTAGGGCATGCTGCAATGGATCATTAAAAAGCTTGAGAGCTGGGAATGAATAGAGGAAGAGCGGAAACTTAGACCTAGTTCTCCCCAAGAAATCTTGTTAAACATATTAAGTAGTCAAAACTATAACCTTTATCTTATCTGTCATATTAACCCCTTTGTGTGTAATGACCAGGCAGTGTTAAAATGAGTTTTTAATTTAGCTCTTTTCTGCTGTCTACATAAAGCACCTGGCAAGGCATTTTACCTATTAGAGGAAGAAAAAAATGCAATAACATGTTAAATATATTATTATTCAGAAATGCTAAACAAATACTTAGTTTGCAAGCAGATTTCTATATTGTATTACATTTTTGAAAATAGATTTGGTACCATTCTAAAATTTAGCTGTCAAGTACCCACATTATGAAGAATAGATGATAGAGTCTGCTTTTATTAAAGGATTTAACTTATTCAGGTTTGAAATTCTGTTTATTTTTAAAACTAAACAGGGCATATTTCTATAATAATTTCTATTTTAAAATTCACTTTATTCATGTGATATTGATAGTACCAGAGTGATTATTTCATATTGATGAACTCTTACTTTTCGGTGACTGGAAAGATGGAAGTTATTTGCTAGTCCTCATTTGTCAACACCCACATAACCAGGCTTCAGAGATGATCTCTGCTCTTTCTTCTTTCTCTCAAATTCATATTATCTGACACCTACCAAAATATAGTACATAATTGTTGTTTTAACAGTCCAAAGGGTATGGTTAACCTCAGGCAGCTGCTTTTGCAGAAGTACTAATAAAAATAAATGTTTGTACCCCAGAATTCTTCTGTTAATATCTCCAAGGAGAACCTCCTGGAAATCTCTATGGAAGAGTTCAGTGCCCAGTATTGGATAAAAGATTCTCTCTTTCTCTCTCCCTATCCCTTCCCTGTTGTTTAATTGAGATACACGTGTTCTAATGGGTGGTAAATAAGTATTGTTTTGGGGGAAACCATTCTTAAAAGGCCAGGCCTCCCCAAGCCCACCTTACCTGTGACCCATCCACAAGTAGTCAGCTTTTGGGATTCCCACAACCCCACTATTTGGACCTAGTCCCGTGTCACACAGATCTCATTGCTATAGGTGTCATGCCTCTCTTCATACTCTTTTTCTTGTTTCTTGTTTCTTAGAGGGACCAGTCTAGAAATTAGAAATTATTTATGTCCAACTTTTCACCCAAATGTACATATACTAGTCTTTAAAAAATTATATTCATAAATATTTTAACCCATTAAAAAATTCCTACATTCCTATCTCCACATATTCCATTGTCATAGCAATGATACTTCTGATGATATGTACTTGAAGTATTCTGGTGGTGATGTGGATAAGAATTGACAATATTTTTGTCTGTTTCTAGAATTCTGCAGTGTACAGGCAAAATTTCTTCAAAACTAAAGAAGGACCTATGCTAAATTTGCCTGATTGTCATACAGATATGCTGTAGTATCTTAACACAACTACCTTTTTCATTTCATCTTTGTGCTTTGGTTAACAAGCAGGCTTAAGAAATTTCTTTGTGTAATCATATGAATTGACCTAGACACGAGCTACCAGGTGAATGTTTGTATTTCCATGTAGATGCAGAATTCCACATTGTGTTCAGTAAATTTCTTTCGGTTCTTCACAGAGTGAAGAAAGCGTGTTTCTAACCTAACTTTTGTAGGATAGGATACTGGATAGTTCCAGTCAGGGTCCCTTAGTTGGTAGATCTATGATCGATGACCACAAAGCTATTGTTGTACCAGCTATTGCTATAATTATCCTCCAAGATCTTCAGTACCTGCATTACTAGTGCCACTGAAATTCTAAAAATCAAGACACTCTCTTCCCCTGCTCATTTGATGCTTCATGGTTGAATTTTTTCTATTTGTGACTGGAAAACAACCATGAGCTGTGTAGACTTTGGTGCAAATGATGGAACTATTGAAGGTTCCATGGAAAGCCAGTGCTGTGCCATTGGAGACTTTGTGCAGAGATTTCCTCTTCACTACCACTGTATGATTTTAACCCAGAAGTGAGCCAAAGCTGTCTTCCAACCAGATAGTAGCATAGACGTGTCTGACTTTTCCCACAGCCTATTGACAATTTTTTAAAAATTCACAAAATTGAAACACTTTCATAGTGCTTATGTGTAAATATTTTGGTGAAATGCTTTGGAATACATAGTATGAAAATCCGCAGGAAGTATGGGTCCTGCCTTATTTTCATATGCTAGGGGTGAACCGCTCGGAGCTTGCAGCACCCTTCCCAAACTCAGCTGGTGGCATCGGGAGTTCACTGGCTACTCAGACCATAGACAGATAATTAACATAAGTGGTATAATGACCTTCCGTATTTTTCTATTGAACAAGTTTAGCAATTTTTGCCATTAAACAGATACTTAGTTATGCAAAGTATTTAGCTTTTATAATCATTTTAGTTATGACTAAAAAGGGGGACATTGAGCTGCATCTCTGATAATGAGCTTTATGAGAAATTTTTGTTTATCTTTCATTCCTTCAGTATTCTTGCTATAAATTTCTTTAATGATGAAGATTTATTTGAAAGTGTCTAAAATGTATGTATATTTTATAAATATATATTATATATATTGTAGGAATATATATAATATATATAGACTATATATATATATATATATATATAAAAACCATAGGTGCATTTTACTGTTTTGTATTTTCATTTTTGGAGGTAGTGTACACAGCAGATAATGATGAGTATGACGAGTGTTGTGCTGTTTGCTTTTGCAGTATAATATATAGTTCTAAATGTTTAAATTACTGTATATACTATATTCATTATAGGCTAGCATGCTTGTTTTAAAGACTGTCATTCTAGTTTATTAAAATTTGAATGTAAGAAAACCTGGCTATTCAAATGTGAATTGAAAAAATATTCCATTCTCAGTACTGAACTATTTCCATTGGACATTCAGGCTTTTTGACAAAACAGATATCATCAAGAAGGCAATAGCTAGAAAATGAGAGGTGCCTTTAAAAAAAATACAAATGCAGCCTTACAGTGAGGATGAAGATTGAGTTTGGGGTAGGGGTGGGAGGGGGGGCAGTGAGAGAGAGTATGTATGTGTGTGTGTGTTTGCTCATGCATGGGTGTGTGTGTTTACCAATCTGTGAAGGTCCTGATTTGTGACCATCAATGTCTTTTTAATGTATTTGCTCAACTTCTAGGACTTCAGGGGACATTTCATGCGCTGTCTGTGGGCTCTTCTGAGCACCATGTATATTTCCAAGAATTTTGAATGTGAATTCCTAGAAATTTCAGTTGAGAAAAAGTAGCTATTCTTTATAGTCATGTTCAGGTAGAAGGAGAAGTTGTTGGTTCACCAAAATTATAGAATCTGGGATTTGACTACGTAAATGTAATTTTTTAAAGGCTCGCTTTTATAGTACTTCATCTATTTCCCCCTTACACAAGAGCATGTCATGAAATCTTATGTGGTAAAGATTCAACTAGTAAAAATTATTTTTAGATTAAACCTTAACTAGTTAAAATTCCACCTAAGAATAGTCTTAAAGTATTTAAATGACATCTCTCATATCTACCTCTTTGTCATTGCTGCCATTTTAACTAAAGGAAATCTTTATGACATCTAAAATAATGTTTGGATGCAATTCAAAAATCTATGTTGGTGCTTTTCTCAGGCTTTGTCATTTAAGTTATGTTGTGTTGAGATATCACAAATCAGATTGAAAGGCTTAGAATTAATTTTGGTTTTCTTTTGAAAGCACTGCTTAAAATTAGCCATCAATGTTATTAGTGAATGGAGACAGTTAATCTCTGGTTGGTGTATGTCTATGTGATGTTTTCAATCAAGAGCCAAATTATTACTGAATTTACATGAAAAAGAGTTCTCAGTATAATTTTATTCAGCTTACTTTATTCTTTGAAAACTCTTTCAAGACTATTAAGTATATAAGCATTCGTTTTATTTACTTAGAAGTTGCCTCCATTATTATGTTACTTGTCTAGTTGTTTATATAATTGCAGTACTTTAAGTGTTTGACACTGGGATTCAGGTTGTACAAAAGTAATAGCTGACAAAAATATGTATATTTTTGTGAAATGTATCAACTCCTAAAACTCGTTTTAGGAGAACTTCCAGAAAACTAACATATCTGTGTCTGAAAACAGAGGACAGGTCATTGGTAAATAATTTGAATAATTTTTACTTTTGCCACTAAAAACTTCTTAATTGGCCATATCCATCATCTAGCTGGTTCTCTGTGTCACTGTAAGGGATGCTGGGTTGACAAAGTATTTAACAGATCTTTTACATTCGTCTTTGTTTTGGTTTTGGTTTTTAAATGTTAAAAAAAAAAAGCAAATGTTAGGCCAAATACCAATCCCTAGATCCCACGCATTTATTCTAACAGTATTCCTGAAGTGGTGCTTAGGGGTCAGAATTTTTGGGGTCTTAGCTAGGCAAGCTTTAGATTTGATTTAACTGGGATCACATGCTTGTCATCCCTCTGATGCAAATTAGAAAGTTGATTTTAATTTAGATTAACTCTAATGTCTGCCTGGGTTTTTAACAGGCTGTGAACCAGTGAGTGCCTTGTTAATGTAGAATGTTTTTTTTCCCCTGGTTGTGTGTTAGCTCCTCTCTGAAAATGTCTCAGAGAATGGAATTTTAATTGAGTTGTTGAGAGCTGCTAAATCTGGTATTATCAGCAATCCGAAAGTCTTCAGTCTACCATATAACACCCTCCCTCCTTTCTCCTCATTGTTTGGCTGAAATTTGCCTCTTATGAGAAAACAAATGCAACCCCCCTCCCACACACTTTTTTCCCACCCGTCTAGATTAAGAGGTATCTCCTACCACCACCCCAACTGTATGATCTAATACCTGTTTTTAGGAGGAACCACTTCTTTGTAATATTAAAATCTACTGCTTATTTTGTCTTCTCAACTTCAGTTTACTAGCGTTGACCTCAGGGTGTCATCAGTTCAGATTCCTAAATAACTTTCTCTCCACACCCAGTCCCCCTCTGGTGAGCCCTGGGCCAGATTGTTTGATCTTCAGGTATTTTAAATTTTAGTTATAATATCAATTCATGTAAATTAATCCAAATGCTAATTTTTGTGGTGCAAGAAGTTTCTTTTGTAAATTCAGGGTATGGAATAAGCTAACTAAGATATCCATTTTTGGTGGCTCAAAGTGTATTATTTGTTTTTAAATAAAGTGTACAAATATAGATAAAGTGCTATAGGTGTCTCATGAATTGGAATTTTTGTCAGATTTGGAATCTAGCTGTGACTTTACAGTGAATCAGTTAATACAGTCTGATTTGGGGGTTTTTGGGGGGAGTCATAGGGGGTACAGAGACATAAAAGGAAATTAGACAAAGTATATGTGAGTCCAAATTCATGAACCAGTCTTAATTATTGGTTGTGAGGAAGATGGGAAGTTTATCACTATAGAGAACGTGGGCCTTTGGAAAGCCAATAAAATTAAAATACTTTGTAAGGTTGGATCAGTGATACTTTCAGGGACACATACATGATTAATGAATTAGTTTTATAATATTCCAAATGTTCAGTTAAATAGTAAATTATCCACATAGAAATGGAATGTTTTTATTTTTTCTTTGTTTAGCTACTTTGCAGAAGCATAAGTCTTCCACACTCCCTGCCCCTTCAACATCATTTTTCAAGGACTTTGCCTGCCCAGAACTCTTTGTTCCAAATGGAGCCACAATACAATATGGAATCTCAAAGGGTATTATCTCTTCTGGTGTCCTTGAAACTGTCCACTGCTCTTTGCTGTTCTGTCTGCTGGTGTGCTAGTGAGAGCTACATCCTTTGGTATAGACATACCTTTTTCGGTAGTGTTGGAAACGTACCTTCTGTCCCTTTTCATGAGAACTGAGACATGATTTGCTGGACGGATTTGGAGTAATCAAGCTCAGAAGGACAAGAAGACTCCTAAGGTTATTTGCAGATTGATAAACCCTCTGGGGTCAGCCTAGGTTCAGGGTAGTATATTGACCTGCTTTGGATTTCCCAAGACCACTGAGGTTTTGGGGGGAGGTCCCAGCACATAAGCTATTCCCAGGACCCTGGAATCTGGCATACCCTTTAGTACAGACACTATGGTCATGAAACACCCTCCCCCAGTTATGTCTCAGTTATGATGCCTGGCACACTGTAGTTCTGTGAAGAAGTACTACATGCAGCTCTGAAAACTGGAATCCATATTTTCTGGTACTCACATTTTAATTTAGTGTATTTTGTGTACTTTCAAAACAAAACAAAACAATTCAAACTCCACCCAACAGAAAATGACTCACTGTAAACATCACTCAGACCCTGCAAAACCTTAGGCCCTTTCTTTTATTCCTCATCAGTATCACACTAAAGGGAATGGTGGTTTCAGTTAAACTAGAAGTGATTGTTTGGGCGAGCAAACTCTGCAGTATCCCACTGTTAAGAAGGGCCTTAGTTGCAAGAAAACTCTCTTGTCCTTGGTGATTTAGCCATTCACCTATGCGAAGCCTGGTTCGGATGCCAGCTCTACATTTACTTTTCCTGTGTACCTCATTAGATAATTAACCCAGGGACGTGAAGGAGAGGCCACAGTAAAACACCTATTCAGTAGCACTTGGAGTTAGTGTTATTGATTCATATGTTATCATTTTGTATGCCATCATAAAATCCAGAGTACAGACCAGGTTGCCAACCTATACCCTCACAAAAGGTTTTTCTGAATTATATATTAGCACCATGAAATTAAGGGTAATGGTAGGGAAACACATCATCCACTAATAAGAATTCCCAACTGAAAACTTCCTTTAAGGAAAAAAAAAGTGCATGGAAAGCAGCATTTTATGTTAATCATGAATTGCAGAAATAAACAGTTTGTGGCTTATGTATAATGTGCTGAAATGTCAAAGTATGCTGGCATCCAACTACTTCATTTTGGAAGTGAGCCCAAGTCAGTAATTTTTCATACATAAATAAGATTAATTTAGGGCAAAAGTAATTTAATCAGAAACAGTGTATTTTGGGTGCTGGATAACTTGAGTCAGGGCATGGGGAAATAACGCCTCAAGAAGAAGGAAGCAGCGAGCCCTGCCTGGACCACACTGTCTTCCGTCCCAGGCTCCACGTGCAGGAAAGATGACCACCTCTGACCTCAGAAAGTGAATGCTTCCAATATCAATTTGATTTTTAGGAGAGATACCGAAAGTATGCCAGGGCCCCTGGCACAATGTCAGGGGGCATCGTTTTTATTATATTTGAGGGGCCTATATTAACATTAGCCCAGGCACGTTCTGTCGTTTGTGTGTGTCAGGATGAAGACCAGACTTGCAGGATGCATCCTCAAGTAGCCAAGGGATCATCTCATGAAAAAATGTGAGGATTATTTTACAGGGTAAGTTCTGTTTTGGATATTTGTGACTATGCTTTTAAAAGCATTATTTGAAATGTGAATACATCGTCTTCTACAGCCCACACATTTCAGAGTATCCTCTTGATAGAAGTTTTGCACTCAGTGTGTGTTTTAGAAAAAGAAAAGCTGGCCGGGCATGGTGGCTCACACCTGTAATTCCAGCACTTCGGGAGACTGAGGCTGGAGGATCGCTTGAGCCCCAGGAGTCTGAAACTAGCCCAGGAGTCAAACCAGACCTAGTCTCTACAAAAAAACAAACGAATTAACCGGGCATGGTGGTGCACACCTGTAGTCCTAGCTACTCTGGAGGCTGAGGCAGAAGGATTGCTTGAGTCCAAGAGGTCAGGGCTGCTGTGAGCATTCGAGCCGAGTGACAGAAACCCTCAACTTAAAAAAAAATGAAAAAGCAAAAATCTGTGCGTTCTTGCTTTTCTTTTTGACAATTGTTTGTGACTAATACTCTTCCCACCCCCCACTCACCCAGTACTCAGCTGCTATGTAGGAATGCTTTCTTATGTAGTAAATATGTAGGAATGCTTTCTTATGTAGTAAATATCTCAGTATTTTTGTGCATAGCTTGCAGGCAACATGGAGCCTTGAGTATTTGGCATATGTTACAATGAATGGAACAGTAAGCTGCAGCATGTATATACCATTGTATACCACGTGAATAATATTCATAGCAGTGTTTTCTCAGAGCTAATCACTTGAAGATTAGCTTCTGCCAGTTACTGTTCACACAGGTTCAGAGTATTCAGGTTCAGCTAAAACAGCATTTAATAATCTAAATTCAGTTAAGTAGAAACTTTAAAAAAAAAATGAAATTAGTACCTGTTCAGTTCCCTCATATATCTCAGGGTCAGAAGGAATCAGGCTTTGTCCCAACTCTGAAACATTCAGACTTTATTTCTTTTGTTCAGCCCTTTAAACAAGTAAGACAATAAACTTATTTCTTGCTGCTGTGGGATACTTGGAATACATATCTAAGGTTTCTTTTTTTTTTTTTTAAGGGCTTATAAAGAGACTTCTTTCTCTTCCGAAACATCATTGCTTTCTGAACGTAGAAATTATTGTAGTTTTGAACTTGAAAGGTGTAGACCCAGGCAGTTTTCTGCCCTCGATGTATGCAATTGGTAACACAGCTTCCCTCTGCTAATAAATACACAGAAATTATTTGGGGAGTACAAAGATTGGCAGGGAATACATACGTTTATCTTATGCATTATCTTTCAAAGTCATCCGGATTTTTTTTTTTTCTTGAGGCATTGGGAACAGGTAGTGATGAGGACTTTTTTCTGTCTCCATTCTCCCTCTTCCTCAACCCAGATATTGCATATTAAATGCCACTCATTTGTCACCTTTTGGGATTATTTGCTTGCTTCTGTCTGTATAAGCTCCTAGAAGGAGGGACCTTTTTCCCCCTTATATTCCTCTTAGCACTTTGCCTGGTGCCTTACCATGTGAAGAACACCCAATAAATATTTGTTGGTTGAGAGAGCCCATTTCTAATCGTCAAAGAAAAAAAGCAATTCCTGCCAGTCTCTAGGTGATGCTACCAAACATTTCAGTCTGTGGATATGATCCAAGACCGAAGTCCTCATGCTGACTGGGAGGAATCTGGTCCTTACCTCGCAGGTGGCAACAGAAGGCCCAGGTAGCAGCGGGGAGAAGGCGCTGCCTGTAACCCTGCTGAAGGCCTCTTCTCTCCCTGCTCCTCCTCCCCCCGCCCCCATCCTTCCTTCCCCACTGGCCTCTGATCACCTGAGGGGGAGCTTCTCTGGAACCTGAGCCTGCCCTGCTTGTGCTGGGCCTAGCTCTGTTCCACCTCCACTGCCCCTCCTTGCAACCCATAGGTGGTCACCCTACATGACGACCGGCTGCTGCTCTCCAAGGAGAAAGAGGAGCCTTCTCTCAGTGGATGCGTGTCGGGAAGGGACTCCTCTGGGGAGCTTGCTTTGGAGTTGAAGATTGGGATAGAATCCCTCAGGATGCTCTCAGGGTTGTTTTTGTCTTGAAGATTTTATGGTTCTTGTTCAAATGTGTATTAGCCCTCCTAAGAATATCTCTGTGTCTTTGACTTTCTGACACCACTCCAGCAGGACTCAGGTAGCTTGATGACTTTAGCTAAACAGCTTCATTGTTTCAAGAATAAAATAGTTAACAAGTCAGAGACCAACTGTTTGTCCTTAATAGCCAAATGACACGGTATAGCACATTACATATGAAATATTCAGCTGAAAAAAAACTCAGTGTTAAATACTATGTAAGAGCGATCTCTCAAATTAAAAATATGATTCCAAGCCGGGCTCGGTGGCTCAGCCTGTAATCCCGTGCTTTGGGAGGCTGAGGTGAGTGGATTGCCTGAGCCCAGGGGTTCAAGACTCGCTTGGGCAACTTGGCGAGACCTCATCTCTACAATAAATAAAAAATTAGCCGGGCGTGGTAGCACGCGCCTGTAGTTCCAGCTACTTGGAAGGCTGAGGCAGAAGGATTGCCAGAGCCCAGTAGATCGAGGCTGCGGTGACCAGGAGTGGCCACTGCACTCCAGTCTGGGTGACAGAGTGAGACTCCAACTCAAAAGAAAAAAAACATATCCCTTTAAGATCAATTCAGCACAGAGGAAAGAGCAAGAGTTTGGCCTGGACATAGGACACTTACTGTCTGTGAGGCTTTAGACAAGCTAAGTCTTCACTAAATTGTTTTCTGTGAAATGGGGATAACAGATCTGCCTAATTAGGTTGATTTGAGATAATGGCTGTAGAACACCTGGTGAAATGTAATCAGGTGTAAGCATCCAACAAATAACTATTGTTCACACTCTGAATCTAATCTTCCTGTCATGTAGTTCTGTCACATTCCTGATGGCTCCTAGAATACATTTTTAGGAGAAATATGGTTAAAGTGAACATCAAGAGTAGCCAAAGAAGAATATGACCTCGCTTAATATTGGAGTGCTTGGTACATGCCAGACAGTAACAATTGCTGGCAGTCCACGGTAGGCACTGGCCTTCACCTGATTCAGTTTACAGCCCCGGTGGAGAAACAAGTCAGAGAGATGGAATATTAGTGATGAGTGCTGAGGGAAAAAAATTAAGCGGGGTGAGGGTGGGGAGGGATAACTTGATATTTTTCAAATTCAAAGGGACAGGAATTTAATACAATTAATTGAAAGAGCAACACAAAAGAGCAATAAATGAATGAATAAAGATGCATGATGGCAAAATGAATAACGTTCCCTCATAGCCCTTCATTTTTGCATATTACTCTGCAACTTGCTTTTTCTAATATAATGTATACAGTGAGCACCTTAGAAGTCCACACATAGAGCTCTTTTTTTTTGAGTTGGAGTCTCACTCTGTCGCCCAGACTGGAGTGCAGTGGCCGCTCCCGGCCACCGCAGCCTCGCCTGCTGGGCTCCAGCGATCCTTCCGCCTCAGCCTTCCAAGTAGCCGGAATTACAGGCATGTGCTATCACACCTGGCTGATTTTTTGATTTATTGTAGAGATGAAGTCTCACTGCCCAGGTGGGTCTCGAACCCGCGGGCTTAGGCAATCCACTCACCTCAGCCTCCCAAAGGCGTGGGATTACAGGCTGAGCCACCGAGCCCGGCGAGCTCTTAAATTTATTAGTGCACACATACATCATCTTATAAATGAGAAGATGTTTTGGTGGACTGGTTTGCTTTGAGTAAATGGGATCGTATATGTTCTCTGCATCTCACTTTCTTCATTCAGCAATATATGATGGGAATCCCTCTACGTCTATCTGATAGCTGTTATTTTTAAATGTGAATGTATAATGAATATGGTGATGACACTGCAACTTATTAAACTGCTTCCGTATGATGAGTATAAATATTGACAGATGTTTACTATTACAATAAACATTCCTGTATAAATGTTTGTCACTATGATGGTTTTATTTCTGTTGAATAGATTCCCTGGAGTAGGATTGCTGGATTGAGAAACGTATATCTTAAATTTTTAATAAACGTTGACAGATTATTTCCAAAAGTGGCTGGAACAATTTATATTTCCACCAATATGCATATAAAAACACCTTTTTCTTAATGCCCACTGGCAGTAGCTGTTGTAACATTTAAAAAGAAAGAAAAATTCTGGTAGGTGTAGTGATTTTTCAGTGTTATTTTAACTTCCATTTTCCTGACTATAAATGTGGACCTCTTTTCCTATGTTTGTGGGGCATTTGGATTGCACTCCTAAGTGAATTACCTACTAGTTTTCTATTGCTTTCATAACTACTTGCCACAAAATTAGCAGATGAAAGCAACACTAATTTATTAAAAATTCTGTAGGCTAAAACACTAAGGAAACTCAACTGAGCTTTCTGTTTAGGGCCCACCAGGGCTGGCATGAAGGTATCTTCCAGTGTGGGCACTTAACAGAGCTCTGAGAAAGAATCCACTTACAAGCTCATGAAAGTTGTAGAGTTGCGACCCCTGTTTTGCTGACTTCAATTTGGGCTCCTAGAGTTTGCTTTTGGGTCTCTGCCTGTGGTCCCTTCCATCTTCAAAACTTGCAAGGGAGCATCAAATCTTTTTTATTCTCTGACTCTGCTATCTCTTTTGCTACCAGCCAGAGAAAACTCCCTGCTTTTAAAGGGCTCTTGTGACTAGATTAGACTTACCCAGATAACGTCTACTTCTTAAGATCAACTGATCAGTAACCTTAATTATATCTGCAAAGTCCCATTGCTTTGTCCTGTACCATCATCATGGGAACAACACAAGGGGCAAAGTTCATGGGAGCCATCTTAGATTTCTGCCTACCACAGATATTTATATTTATATGTTCAATTTTTCATTTTTATTCTTGTTTGGGTCCGTGTTTCTACAGTTTGTCTTTTTATTTAACTAGTTTTTAAGAGCTTTTTGTATGTTGTATAATATATATTAAGCAGCTGGGCTTAGTGGCTCAGCCTGTAATCCCGCACCTTTGGGAGGCTGAGGAGAGTGGATTGCCTGAGCCCGCGGGTTCGAGACCTGCCTGGTCACATCTCTACAATAAATTTTTTTAAAAATCAGTTGGGTGTGGTAGCGCATGCCTGTAATTCTGGCTACTTGGAAGGCTGAAGTGGAAGGATCGTCGGAGCCCAGCAGGTCGAGGCTGCGGTGGCCGGGAGCGGCAACTGCACTCCAGTCTGGGCAACAGAGTGAGACTCCAACTCAAAAAAAAAAAAAAAAAAAATTATATATATATATATATATATATATATATATATATATATATATATATATATTAAGCCTTTCTTCTTTTGGTTGCAGACTTTTTTTTTTTGCCAATTTCTGTAAGTTGTCTATTGACCACATTGATAATTATTTTTTCCATATAAAACTTAGCCATTTGGATTTTACCCTTAATTGCATATTTGCATTTTTCATATTTTAAATTTTATTTTACTTTTTTATTCATTTATTTTTAAATTTTTATTAAAACTTTGCCCATTTCCACTGTCTTTTTAAAAATTTCCAAATGCGCCGGGCTCGGTGGCTCTGCCTGTAATCCCGCGCCTTTTGGAGGCTGAGGTTAGTGGATTGCCTGAGCCCGCGGATTTGAGACCCGCCTGGGCAGC
The DNA here is from genome assembly GCF_000164805.1 of Carlito syrichta. NCBI lineage: Eukaryota > Metazoa > Chordata > Mammalia > Primates > Tarsiidae > Carlito > Carlito syrichta. Next base: position 735,753 of record NW_007255926.1, on the reverse strand, counting down.
GAGACCTCATATCTATAATAAATCGAAAATCAGCTGGGCATGGTAGCACATGCCTGTAATTCCGGCTTCTCGGAAGGCTGAGGTGAAAGAATCGCCGGAGCCCAGCAGGTCGAGGCTGCGGTGGCTGGGAGCGGCCACTGCACTCTAGTCTGGGCAACAGAGTGAGATTCCAACTCAAAAAAAAAAAAAAAAAAAAAAAATCTCCAAATGCTTTTCAGATATATAAACCCTTTTTCTTATTATTTGCAAATGTTTTTCTCCAAATCTATATTATTTTATGTTTATAGTACCTTTTCCCATTCAAAACTTTATATTAGTATATATTCAACTATATATTTTATAAAATGTAGACATTTGTGACTAAAATTTTTGAAGTGTTCTTTATTGAAAAAAGATTAGCCAGGCATAGTGGCACATACCTGTAATTCCAGCTGCTCAGGAGGCTGAGACAAGAGGATTGCCTGAGCCCAGAAGGTTGAGGCTGCAGTGAGCCATGATTGTGCCACCAAACTCCAGCCTGGGTGACAGAGTGAGACCACAACTCAAAACAAAACCATTTCTGGTTGTGCTGTGGTTCCTTCCCCTCTCTTGATAAGTTGGCTCCCTGTATACGTTATTGCCTTAACTCGTTAGGGCTAAACTGGTAGGAACAATATGTGGGGACAGTTCCCAAGTATTGGAAAGCCTGTGATCTCTGCTCAGAGGACCAGGTGGAAGTAGATGAGTTGTCAGTGCATCGCAAAGGCAGTGGGAGGAAGAAGGTTCTTGGTTCCCATCTCCCAAACTCTTCCTGCCTCAGAGACACAGACGACTCAGCTCATCTCTTTAGTGTCTTCTCAGCTCCTTGGCTGTAAGATTCGTTATGCTTGAGCTGGTTGATGTTGCCTGCTGCCTGTATTGGAAGTTGTGAAGATGCCCTGCAAATGTATGAAGCGCTCAGTGTTGTGATCCAGTAAGATTCACAACAAAGATGATAGCCTGCTCTCCGTTGGGCTCTGTGATCATAAGTGATGAGCACTTCAAGCAAAAGAAGTGTTAATGTTTCACACTCAATCCCACGGCAAGTTGAAGGATGAGAAGTATCAAGAATTTGCTCAGAATCTCATCAGAAGATTCCTGGATCAGTAACTGGGGTGAACTATTATCAGCTTCTCCTATTTTCCTTACTGTTGGAGGTATGAACATCAATTCTTTTTCTTTTCCTCTCTGCAAATCTCATTGCTTTACCCAAACTCCTCCCTCTCCTTCTCTTTCTCCCCCCCCCCTTCCCTTCCCTCTCTTTTATGTCATTGGGAAGAGTTTGCAAAATATTTTGGTTCCTCATATTCTAGTCACTGGACAGTTTTCCACCAATTTAAAAACTCTTCCTAGGTAGAAACATAAAATGAATGGCAAAGAATAATCTGAAATGGGTCATAGAGAGTAGCCATGCTGCCTATCCTACTCTCAGTGTGTTTGATCACTGTTACTGGACTACTTTATTGTCAATGTTTGGATGAACAAAATGCAGCCCTGACAATTTGCCTTCTACTCTTCAACAGCGAAGAATGGAATTAACCTCGGGTTTGAGAAAATCCAATAAATGATTGCCTTATAAACGTTTTTCTGCCTCTGTAGTAGGAAACAGCAAGGAAGAAGTATATTGGAAATGGTTGCTGGGTTAGCTAACAAATGCCTTCTGACACAACTTTCTTTAGTCATTCATTTCTATTTTTCAATTTCCCTGTTAAAATAATGAATTGGGAGCCATTAGGCTGAGATGCCTCCAGCGCTTTGGGTTCCTATGTAAGTTAACCAACCCCAACTGAATGTAAACAGTAAAATGCAACCTAAGCTTAACCAACCAGAAATGGCCAACTAACCCTAATCAGGGACTTCCCACTTTCACCAGTCAGTGTCCTTACCTCCTTTCCTTGAATACCTTGTAACGGTTTTCCCTTTATGCCCCCTCAGAGGAGTGCTAAACTGCTGGCAATCTGGTGCTCTCTGATGATCACTGAATACTCAAATAAACTCATTAAAATTTAAATGCAACTAATTTTATTTCATTAATTCAATGTTCAATCGTGGTAGAGACTGTCTAAAATTACCAAGGCCGACCGTATTTTAAGTCATCATGGTGGGGTATTAAGAAAAAGTTTTCAATTAGCAATAATCACGCCTCAGCACAAAGGTAGTTTCTCTTTTAATACCTCTTTTCTTCTTCTCCCACCCTGATTATAAAAGCTAATAAATGTAATTTGTAGGCTGAGTCCGAATATCCTGGCTCTTGAAAACAGTGCCACAAATTACCTTCCAAATGAGACATCTGCTTCATCCATAGTACATCACAATCATTCTACTCTTGTTCATCCGTTCCCTGCTTTGAACTCACTCATTACTATCTGAAGAATTATTAAACACCAAGCTTTGATAGACTCCTGTTGTGCACTTCTGAAGAACTCCACCTTGCTAGTTATAGCCCTGAGTGTGTCCCTAAGGTTATGTTTATGTTTTGCATCAGTTAGCTGGATTCTTCCTGCATTCTTTCTACCCTAAAAGGATTATCTTTCACACCTTAAAAGAGGATGGTTTGTTTTCCTGAATATGCTAAAAAGTACTTAAGAAATGTCATAAAAATAGCCTTCTTTTGGGCTAACCAGCACAAAAACTCCCACAACTTTTTAAAATAAAAAGTGGGATTCCCTTGCTGTTTAAAAACCAAATTATGTTTCTGGTGAAGGTGGAATCACAGGGACCAGATTTACCTTCCTCTCAAACAACTTTTTTAAAGGATTAACAAAAAACCCAGTAGTTTTCAGGCATTGAACAGCAGATAGCCCCTGAGAAGAAACAAATTATTGTCCCCGTTTGTTGCCCAGAGAGCGTGTTCACACACACAGACACACACACACACAGATATACACATATGTATGTGAAATATTTATATTTCTATATTTAATACAAGAATAGCATCCAACAAGTAAGATTTCCAATGTTTGGATTTCAATAATTATGCATGCAACGAAGTACAAAAAAGAGAAACAATAAATTGAAAATGATTTAGAATTAACACATAGAGAATTAGCAGTCAAGGACACTTAAATGTTAATATAAATATATTCTATATGTTAAAAAATAGAAAAAGTATGAACATGTTAGAGATAGAAGATTGAAAAGAACTCAAATCTAGTATCTAGAAGGAAAACATCTGAGATTTTAAAAAATTACACTAGATGGGATTAACACAAACAGCAAAAGAAAAAGTGAACTTGAAGACATAGTAAAGGAGCCATCTAACACACGGGGAAAAAGACTGAACCAAATGCAGAGAATATCAATGAAATATGGGAAACCTTCAAGAAGGCAAACGTATAAGCAGTTGGAGTCTCCAAAGGAGATGCTAGAGAGGAGGAAACAGAATATTTGAAGAAATAATGGCTAAAATTTTCTCAAATATCACAAAAACTGTAAACCTGTAGATCCAAGAAATTCAATGAGCCCCAAACAAAAGAGAAAAGGGGAAGAAAGAACAACAACAAAAAAAAATTCATGAAAGCACATCAAATTGCTTAAAGGTCATGATAAAAAGAAAATTTTAAAAACAGGAAAAGAAACATGTGCAGAGGAATAAAGATTAAAATTATATCAGGCTTCTCCTCAGAAGCAATGTAAGCCAGAAGACAATGGAGCAACATCTTTAAAGTACTGAATAGAAAAAAAACTGTCAACTTAAAATTCTATACTTAGTAAAAATATCTTGTGGAAACAAAGGCAAAATAAAGACTGCTTCAGAAATACTAGAACTGAAATTACTCGTCACTAGCAGATAGTTTAAAGGAAATCCTTTAAGCAGAAGAAAAATTATATCAGATGGAAATCTGAATCTAAACAAATATATGAAGAGCTGAGAAAATAGTAAATACTTGGATAAATGAAAATTAATTTTTCTTTTAAAATCGCTTTATAGGATAATAAACTGTTTAAGGCAAAAACAATAAAATGTCTGGAAAGATAAAACAAATGTGGAAGGAAATATGTGACAACACAAAGGCTGGAAGAAAGGAAATGGAGATATGTTGTTATAAGGGTCTTATACAACATGTGGACTGTAAAAAGTTATAGATGTATACCATTAAACATAAGCAGCCACTTAAAAATGTGTAGGTAATAAGCCAACAAAGAACAACAAAATGAATAATTTTAAAATATTCAATTCAAAAAGGCAGAAAAAGAGGAACGAAAAAGAGATGGTACAAATATACAAGTACCAAGACGATAGATTTAAACCCATCTATATCAGCTATCACATTAAATGTAAATGGTTTAAGCACGCTAACTAAAAGGCAGAGGTTATCAGATTAGACTTTTAAAAGAAGAATCAATTATATGCTGCTTACAAGACACCCACTTTACATATAAAAACTCAGATTAGAAGTAGAAAAGCTTATACCATGTCAATATCAATTGAAAGAAAGCTTCAATGGCTATATTAATGTTACACAAAATACATTTTAGAGAAAACATTGCTAAGGACAAGAAACTTTATTTCATCATGGAGGTCAGTTCATCAAACGAACATAACAATTTTAAAAGTTTATGTGCCTAATAACAAAGCTCAAGATTCATGTGGCAAAAAATGATAAAAACAAATTGAAGGGAAAAACAGATAAATCTACAATTACAGTTGGATATTTCAACATCCCTAATTTACAGAATAAGTAGACAGAAAATCAGTCAGACTATATTATAAAAAACTTGAACTAATGTTACCAACCAACTTGGCCTACTTGATATATATATATATGATATATATGTATATATCATATATATATAATACTCCATGCAACAACAGAAGAATGCATATTTTTACCAAGTGCCAAGAATAATTACTAAAATAGACCATATTCTAGATTATAAAACAAATTTTAATAAATTTAAAATTATCTAAATCATAGAAAATATGTTCTCTGACCATGGTGAAACTAAATTCAAAGTCAATAAAAGAAAAGTATCTGAAAAATACCAAAATATTTGGAAACTAAAGAGCTTACTTCTAAACAACTCGAGTCAAAGAAAAATCAAAATGGAAATTAAAAAGTATTTTGAATTCATCAAAAATGAAAACACAGCATACTGAAATTTGTAAGATGCAGCTAAAGCAATGCTTAGAGAGAAATTTATAACTCTTAACTCTCATATAACTCTAAACTCCTCTTGATTCAAGGAGTTTCCATCTTAAGAAGCTATAAAAGGAAAGGTAAAGATAAACGCTAAAGTAAAGAACACAAAGAGGATGATAAAGACGAGCAGAGGTCAATACACTGTAAAATGGGGGGAGAAAAGCAAATCAATAAAATACAAGCTCTTTTTTTTTGGAGAAGAGAAAAATTAATAGATATCTAGCCATACATTTCAGGTGTAAAATGAGAGGAGACACAAATTAGTAATATCAGAAATGAGAAAGGGAGCATTATTACAATTTTAGAGACATTAAAAAGATATTATTAATAGAGAAATATTAATAATGTTATACTGACGAATTGAAATTAAGGAAATGGACACATGCCTTAAAAGACAAAACTTGGCTGGGTGCCGCTTACACCTATTATCGTAACACATTAGGAGGAAGAGGCAAGAGGATGGCCTGAGCTCAGAGTTTAGAGACCAGCCTGAACAAATGGCGAGACCTTGTCTCTATGATAAATCAAAAAAATCAACCGAGCATGGTGGCACATGCCTGTGGTTCCAGCTACTTGGAAGGCTGAGGTGGAAGCATCACCCGAGCCCAGCAGGTTGAGGCTGCAGTGGCCGTGAGCATGCCACTGCACTCCAGCCTGGGCGGCAGAATGAGACTTCAACTCAAAAAAGAAAAAAAAAAAAGACAAAGCTCACTAAAAAAATAGGTAATCTGTGGCTCATGCCTATAATCTCAGCACTTTGGGAGGCAGAGGCAAAAGGATTGCTCGAGCTCAGGTGTTCAAGACCAGCCTGGGCAACTTGATGAGACCTTGTCTCTACAATAAATTTAAAAAATAGCCAGGCGTGATGGTGCACGTCTGTAGTTCCAGCTACTTGAAAGGCTGAGGTGGAAGGATCACCTGAGCCCAGCAGGTCAAGGCTGCAGTGGATGTGAGTGTGCCACTGCACCCAAGTCTGGGCGACAAAGACTCTGACTCTTAAAAAGAAAAAAAGGGGGTGAGGGGTGGGGTAATTTGTATAGCCTTATATCTATGAAAGAAACTGAAATTGCTGTTACAAACCTTCTTACAAAGAAAACTCCAGGTCTTGAGAGCTTCATTGAGGAATTCTACCCAAGAAAGAATAATAATTCTAATTCTACCCAAATTCTTTAAAATCAAAGAGGTGGCACTTCCCAACTCATTCTGTGCAGGCCACCATTACTACATGAACCAAAACCAAAAAAAGACATTACAAGAAAACTACAGATCAGATCCCTCATGAATATAGATATTAAAATATGTGACACAATTGAACAAATAGTATCAATATCTAAAAATGATGCCATATCATGGCTAAGTGAAGTTTATCCTCATGAGCCTGCTTCAACATTTGAAAATAAATCCATGTAATTCACCACACCAACAGACTCAAGTAGAAAAGCCACATGCTGTCTGGGCACGGTGGCTCATGACTGTAATCCCAGAACTATGAGAGGCCAAGGTGAGAGGATTGCCTGAGCCCACAGGTTCAAGACCAGCCTGGGCAACTTGGCGAGACCTCATCTCTACAATAAATCAAAAAAATTAACTGGGCATGGTGGCATGTGCTTATAGTTCCAGCTACTTGGAAGGGTGAGACCGAAGGATCCCTGCATCCAGTAGGTTGAGGCTGCAGTGGCCATGAGCATGCCACTGCACTCCAGCCTGGGCAACAGAGTGAGAGACTCCAAAAAAAAAAAAAAGCTAACCCACATGATTATCACCACTAATGCAGGAACAATTAGTATATCCAGATATGGAGTATGAGTATTTTCATGAATATCTGTGGTTCAACTGAAAGGGAAAGCTTAATGTCACCCAGTCATGTTGCTAGTTGCTAGGAACACATGAAATAAAAGTGATTGTCCACTTGACCCCAGTCACCACCTCCCACTCACAGTACTTATTGATAAGTCAGTGACATTCACTCTATGGTATCCCTGACATCAATGGTAGGTCCTCTCCTTCCTGACACATCAGAGTGTATAGCAGTCACTTGTCTGATTTTTGTTGTTGTTTTGAGTCACAGTCTCACTCTGTCGTCCAGGCTGGAGTTCAGTGGCATAATGATGGCCTTGACCTCCTGGGCTCAGTCAGTTCTTCCATCTTAGCCTCCTGAGTAGCTGAGACTACAGATACCTGCCACCACACCCAGCTAATTTTTGGATTTTTATTTGTAGAGACAAGGTTTCACTATGTTACTGAGGCTGGTCGTGAACTTCTGGACTTAAGCATTCTTCCTGCCTTGGCCTCCCAAAGTGTGAGCCACAGCACCCAGCCACTTGTCTGATTTTTAAGAGGGCTTCTTCCTGCCTAGAGATGTGCTTTGGATGTCTGTTCTGCATGTTCCCTGACAAGCTTCTACAAGAGGTTGAGGGGAGGACTTATAACACCTCCTCCCATCCAGAGAACATTTAAAAAGAAGTCACTGGCTAATGAGAAATGCCTAGTTCCTACATGCTGGTGGACATCTGTTTCCAAAAACAAATAAGACCCAATGTGTTCTTTAGTGAAGAAAGAACAAAAGATTTCTTGCTTCTTCCAGTAAAGCTATTCTATCTAGTCATTTGAGAAATTTCTATATATGCTCGAAAGTTCTGAAATAGTATTCCTTTAATTGATCCCACCTTCCTGACTTCACATTTCAGACATCTTTTCATTTTCACTCCCTGTTACTCAGAATTTATAAATTTGAACAATCTTCACTCCACCTTGTTTTGTTCCATGACTTTTTAGCTTGTTGGCTCTATAGGTCTTCTTCTATGAAGAGTAAACCTTAAACAATTATTGTTACTTTTCCCCCCACAATTTCAGTGTACAATTTTATTGTATTTACTTAAATTTTTTTTTTTTTTTTTTTTTTGGGTAGAATTGGTTTTGAACCTGACATTTAACAGGTGTGTGACCCTGGGACATAAAGTAGTTAACTTCTCTGAGTTTCTGTTTTCTCCTTTGTAAAATGGTGCCTGGGATCACACTTGTGGATATATATCTGAAGGAAAAGAAATCAGTATGTCGAAGAGATATCTGACTGTCCTTGTTTATTGCAGCGTTATCTATAATAGCCAAACTAAAGAATCAGCCTAAGTGTCCATCAATGGATGAATGGATAGAGAAAATGTGGTGTGTGTATACACACACACACACACACACACACACACACACACACACACACACACACACACACAATAGAATATGATTCAGCCATAATACAGAATGAAATCCTGTCATTTGGATGAGCTTGGAGGACATCGTGTTAAGTGAAATAAGCCAGGCACAGCAAGACAAATATCACATGTTCTCACTCATATGTGGAAGCTAAAAAAGTCAATCTCACAGAAGTCAAGAGTAACATAGTAGTTACCTGAGCAGGGGCAGGTAAGAGGGGGAGGAGAGACAGCCAGAGTTCCGGTAGTGAATACAGATGTATAATTTTGGGAGGAAGAGTCCTAGTGCCCTATAGCACTGTAGGGCTGCAGTTAACAACAGTTGATCATATATTTTCAAATAGCCACAAGAGTGGATTTCAGATGTTCCCAACATAAAGAGATGATAAATATTTGAGGAGACGGCTATCCTACTGACCCTGATTTGATCATTACACATTGTATATGTGTATTGAATTTCACAGTTACCCCATAAGTATGTATAATTATTATGTGTCAATTAAAAATCATAATAAAAGCAAAAAACCAAAAAATAATAAAATGGTGCCTGGAAGTATGCTTGGGGGTTTAACTGGGATGACAGATCAGAAGGCAGCCTGAATGTGGCCAGCCACTGAAAATCCCTCTGAAGGGTCAGTTCCTCGGTTCCCATTTCCCTCATCCAGACCTCTGCAAAGCAAGGGCAGTTGTTAGTACCCAGCCCGCAGGGAGAAACAGTTGTCAGTACCCAACCCACAGGGAGAAACAGTTGTTAGTACCCAGCTCGCAGGGAGAAACTTCATGGGGGGAGAATTCTGAACCTGGTAACCAAAAGCAACACTTTACAAAGACCTCTTGGTTTAAAAGCATTCATAACCTGAATGTTTCCCGGTGCCTTTTTTAGAAACCTCCTTAGGAAAGAAATCAAACTAGAGGAAAACTAATTTTCTCCATTCCTAATATTTTCCAGCAAATAAAGAGATCAGTTCAAGAGAATTTATAGGCAATGCCATATTTAGGAAGAAAAGCTAAGAAAGCTCCCTTGTGATTCCCCAAGTGTGCTTCTTCAAGATGCCGCCTTATTCCTTAACCTCAGTTGCGAGTCAGTACCAACCATGAGAGCTGCCACCTCCCCGTCACCCTCCGCGACAGACGCAGGTGACCGTCTCTTTCTTCAAGAGAATCTGAAAGATCGCGAATGTTTCTTCCTGTGGGCAGTCGCTACCACTTGACCTGCCAAGGTGAAACTCATACATCACCCCAGCCTACATGTTTCTGGGGCACCACCCCCAGTATGGTGAGAGTGTAATCGCAAATATGCTTGAACCCAAAGAGAGAATTCTTCCTTCTGTGTGTTGCTTCTTAGGAGGAAATAGGTTCCCAGTCACTGGAAGATCATTTGCAGCTGGGGTGAGATTTGTTGTTGTTATAGGTCAAGGTCATTCAGAGACCCCTTGGGAGACGCCGTGGTGTGGAGGGCTCCCTGGGGGTATCAGCAACAGCAGCTGCTGTCCTGGGATCAAGCAGTTCCTACACACTGGGGGTTATTGCCACCAGTTGGTGGACTTGTTACTGTCCTAGGTGTGGCAGGTGAGGGCATGATGGATCCAAATGGATGAAGTTTATGCCTTTTTTTTTTTTAGTTGGAGTCTCACTCTGCCACTAGGCTGGAGTGCAATGGCACACTCATGGCCACTGCAGCCTCAACCTGCTGGGCTCAGGCAATCCTTCTGCCTCAGCCTTCCAAGTAACTGGAACTACAGGCATGTGCCACCATGTCCGGCTAATTTTTTATTTGTTGTAGAGATGAGGTCTCTCCAAGTTGCCCAGGCTGGTTTCCAACCCATGGGTTCAGGCAATCCTCTCACCTTGGCCTCCCAAAGTGCTGGAATTATAGGCTTGAGCCACCGCACCCAGCCAAATTTATTCTTTACATAGCGAAAGTAAGAGCAGTGTGGTGTCCACTGCCTTATTACACGGGACAACACCAAGACAACACCAAGAGTAGTGTGGTGTCCACTGCTTTATTACACGGGACAACACCAAGACAAAAGGCAGGTGACCAGCATCATGTGTGGCAGAGCTCCAACTCCAGAAAGCAGTGAACGCATTTCACAACCTGTATCCTAAAGATGGGTGAGGGATGATGTCCTACGCTTCACAGACACCAGGGAGGCTGAAAAGTAAGTGCTTTGGGGGAGCCTCCCACAAGACAGAAAGGTGGACGAAAGTGGCCTTGGCACAGCTTACAGACTGCCTCCCTTCTGTGGTCTTGGGTTGATCTCAGGGCATGCTAACAATGCTCAGGTTCGATTGCAGTTGAATCTGGTCCACGTGGTCATGTGGAGCTGTGCAAGGATGCCAGGGTGCCAGGGTAGAGCAAGATCCCTATAGCTGCCACCGTTGTGCTCTCTTGAAGGACCTGGATACAGGACAGGTTTTGCCATGGCGCCTAGATTGGAGGGTGCCCTGTAGCCCCGGTTGGCCTTGAATCCATGGAAACTATCCTGAGATGCAGTTAGTGTTTGGTCAAGAGAAACTTCTCAAGTCAACTTGTCTCTAAAATGCTTAGTTTTTGTAAATGTTCAGACTCCTTTGAAAGTCAACACAATTCACTACTCAGATGACACAAAAATTCACAATTTTTTTTTTAGAATTAAAAGAGGGTTTTCACATCAGGATTTCCTTCACATCTCAGCCGCCTGGAGCATCCACAGTCTCTGAGCATTATTCTGGGTGAAACCATTTTTAAAAGCCTGTCAGTAAACAGGTCAGTGTTGTCTGAACAGTTGAACAACTCTTATGTAATTATCAGGGAAGTATGACAAGGGACACAGAAGGCAAAAACAACTGACAACCTCTAAGGAACTTTCCCTCCCAAGAGCTAAGTTTCCATATTGCAGAGTGGAAAATAGAATGAAAATATAGGCATAAAATGTGTGAGGTGGTGGCTCAGCCTGTAATCCTGCGCCTTTGGGAGGCTGGGGTGAGTGAATTGCCTGAGCCTGTGGGTTCGAGACCCGCCTAGGCAACTTGGCAAGACCTCATCTCTACAATAAATCAAAACTCAGCCGAGTGTGGTAGCGCGTGCCTGTAGTTCCAGCTACTTGGAAGGCTGAGGTGGAAGGATCGCCGGAACCCAGCAGGTCGAGGCTGTGGTGGCTGGGAGTGGCCACTGCACTCCAGTCTGGGCGACAGAGTGAGACTCCAACTCAAAAGAAAAAAAAAATGTGTGAGGTGGAAAAGGTGGTTCTCCATTGTGTGCCCGACAAGATGGCAGCTGGGGAGAGAGGGAAACAACTGAGAGTCATGTGGTGGGTGTCTCACAGATGGCAAAGTAGAGAGGGCAGGGTGGCTGTTCTGTTCTGAAGACCCCTGCATCTGGAATTAGGAGACCCGGGGGTGTGGCCCAGCCCTCCTTCCTACATGCTGTGTGACCCAGGGCCACGCCTTCACCTCTGTGCCTCACTGTCCTCACTAGAAAATGGAATACTATAATTAAGGATGTAATGAATTATGAAAATGTGTTGGACACATGGCCAGCTCCCAATTACGGTTGTCATTCAAGACCAATCTCTCCCAAAAGAAGTATGGGAGAAGAATAGTTTTGAACTACACATTTATTCCACAACATACATTTTGTTTGTATTCTATGACACTATGAGTTTAAAGCTGCTAGTTCACTTCATGGCACATTAGGACTTCACGACAGATGACAATGATTGGTTTTACTATTGTTACCAGAATTTCCCTAACCCTCTTCAGCCCGTTGGTGCAAACAAAGTCGTGCGGACAATAACGACTCAATGGGCTTGGCTTGTCCTCACTGATGGCAGCCTGCAGGATCTGGCATTTTGGAGGTTCTCTGACGGATGCCCCAGATCTGCTCAGGGACAAGCCTGCAGGCCCTGCTGGGACAGTCTTGACTGCTGCCCCTGTGAGCGACTTCCTGATGAGACTTCCATGGCTCCACCGATGTTTTGCTTCCAGAGATCTTTGCTGACCAGGGTCAGAATGTCTCCAGATGAAAGGTCGTCTTTCCGCCTGCCCCAGAAGAATGTCACCTTTCTCAAGTATGGGTGTTCCCAGTCTTGCATTTAGGTCATAGAGCTGGAAAGGTTGCCTGCAGTTTCCACACTGCTGTTGTCCCCTGTTCAATGAGGGTGTTTGCTTAGGGGAAAACAAATTACAAGGACACTTTACCCTTTAGAAAATGCCGTCTGCTCATTTATTTTGCTTGGTGCATGTCTTAGGTGATCGTTGCCACAGTGGTTTGCAACCTTTCAACTTGTCCCTGTTTCTTCCCTCTCTGGCTGTAAAATATGGCACAATTCTCCTGTTGAGATTGGAAAGAAACTCCCTTTCACTATGATTTCGAGGAGAACTTGTAGAGCGATTAAGGTCATTGAAAAATAAAATCAAGCTAGGCACAGTGACTCACAGGCAGGAGGATTGCTTGAACCCAGGAGTTCAAGACCAGCCTGGGCAACATAGCAAGACTCCATCTCTACAAAAAATCAAAAAGCTAGTCAAACATGGTGGTGTTCCTCTAGTCCCAGCTACTCGGGAGTCTGAGGTGGAAGGACTGCCTGAGCCCAAGAGATCGAGGCTGCAGAGAGCTGTGATCATGTCTCTGCACTCTAGCTTGGATGGACAGAGTGACACTCCGACTCAAAAAGAAAAGAAAAAAAATTCAATATTATCAAATTAGGAAGCAGGTTTACAGATCCATTGGGAGTATCAGACCAACGACAATTGCCTGTATCTTGGGGCTCGCTTTGGTGTTTGTACTTTCTGTGACTTCCAGATTCTCCCAGCTTCTGTCCCCAGGCAGTCATGTAGAGGCTCTTTGTTGAGAACCCAGATTCCAATTTGCCATGAACCTGAATATACCCTGCTCACCTCAACCAAGGGCGAGGCTGGAGAAGTCATAGAAAGGAGCTATTCAGCAGGGATTGTGTTTTTTATAGCAGGGTCTCGGCTGCCAAGCCGGGTCTAGTGTTTGCTTACTTGGGCAACTTAGGCCTCGTTTGTATAAGAAAGCCGGCAGGGATAAAGTTCAGTTCAGTGTTTTTCAATTTAAGGACATTTTTTTTTAAAAAAAGCAAAGCCTTCCTTGAAATTGCGGTCTTTCAACCTTATTGGTTTTCCATGCGATGGTTATTTAAATAGGACATTTCTCCTCAGTAAGGCCTTTATGCTAGAAGCAGAAACGGATCCCAGAAGCATCACATCTGCCTGCCTGACATCCTGAACAGCAATTCAACAGTGAATGGTGAATAACAAATGACATCCTGTAGTCACTGACACCAAGTGGAATGAAAGGGAGTCTTAGAGAGGCAGCCGATGACTCTCTCTCTCTCTCTCTCTCTCTCTCTCTCTCTCTGTGGGGTGGGGGGAGACCATTATTCAGCCTGTGCATGGTCTTCTGAACTTGGGAACTCGAGGACATGCATTTATTGGCGTTCAAGGCAACTTGATGCTTCAAGGAACGCCAAGATGTTGTCACCACCAGATGGAAGAATGGGGGTGTTCCCCTCCTCCCAGCCACCATCGGATTGCTGGGTGGCCCTGCTGAAGGTCCCACAGCGTAGGTCAACCCCTGAGGGGAGGGAAGCTTTACTCCCTCCTTCTCATCAGCGTCATTACCCCATTTCCAGATGAAGATCATTCTGGAAGGTGGAATGAGAGCGTGACCTGGTTCTCCTGTCTTGTTCCTGTTAGCCATTCCATTCCCAAGGCTCTACTGGGTCCTTGATCTTGGAGTTCATAAGCTACTCCAGTTTCCTTCCCAAAATTCCCTTCCCTTGACCTGCTGCACACTGAGCTTCTGTGACTGGCTGCTGAGAGAGCTTGGCCAACACATGGTCCCTGCCTTGTTCACCAGCCTCATTTCATATTTCATGCTTCCCTCACTTCAAGTTCATGCTGTTGTTCTCTCTGCTATTTCTCACCTCCTCACCTTCTTCTATCATCGACTCTCTGGGTGCCTTTTCCACTGGCTGGATTGGACTCTTCCCAGAAGACCCAGTCCAGAAAACCTTCCCAAGCCCGCCTGGCATCCACCATGTTAGTCTGTTGGTGTCCATGGATTTGTGTCTCTCCCACCCTAGCCCGTAAGTTCCTTGGGCAGGAACAGGTCTTATTCATCTTGGAACTCCAATGCCCACCCCGAGGCCTGGCACATAATGGGGACTTAGCAAATATTTGTTGAAATGAAACTCAGGAAGGTAAACAGTAAAAGGGGTTTCCATTGCTGCAGGAGAAATGAGAGCAGAAGATGAGGAGCAAAGTTACCCTGTGGGTTGATACCCAAAGAGCACTCCGGGCCTAGAGAAACAGGGATTGTCATGGATGGTAAGGAGTCACAGGAGGGCACTGGGATGGCTGTGTGGTCATGGTGGAATTAGAGCCTCTCTTTCCCCTGCGACCATGTTCTGTTTCTCTCTTCCTGAAATATCTACCCCTCGTTCTACCAGCACCCTCGGATTTAGAGTGGCACCATCAGGTGACTTTTTGAAATTAAATTGTCATTCTTTGTATTCCACACCCTTCATGGCATGGGTAGGTTGTGTTCCCTTCATGATAAGAGATCAAGGAAGTCCCCGGAGAGCAGCTGAGTCAGGATTCTGTATCCAGAGAGCCCAGGTCTATCTGAGCAAGTCAGGGAAAGCTTCAAAGAGGAAGCGGTATTTGAACTGAGACTTGAAGGATGAGCAGGAGTATATCAAGCTGCCAGAGGGGCCTAATGTGTTCAGTAATTGATGGGGACAGTGGGCTCTAAAGTCACCCCTTGTGAGTGAAGGTAGGACAGCTGTCTAAAGAGTCGGATAGAGTGATGGGATAAGTGGAGTTTATGTTGGATATTCAACACGCTCTGCTCATGTACATTTAACGGACCTGAGAGTGCATGTGTGCAATCACATGTATATTTCAAATTGTTGTACTTCCTAGAGAACCCCCTATGCGGCCACTTTGGTTATTTTGTGTGCTGCATTGTAAGAAACCAAGTGGCAAAGGACAGGGTGCCAAAAATGTATACACATGTTAAGAAAGGAAAAAGGCCACATGCAGTGGCTCACATCTGTAATCCCAGTACTTTGGGAGGCAGAGGTGAGAGGACTGCCTGAGCCCAGGGGTTCAACACCAGCCTGGACAACTTGGTGAGACCTGGTCTCTCAATCAAAAAATTAGCCTGGTGTGGTGGCGTGCATCTGTGGTTCCAGTTATTTGGAAGCTTGAGGCAGAAGGATTGCCTGAACTCAGCAGGTTGAGGCTGCAGTGGTCATGAGTATGCCACTACACTCTAGCCTGGATTACAGAGTGAGATTCTGACTCAAAAAAAAAAAGAAAGAAAGGAAAAAAATGTATAAAAAAATATACTCAATATAGACCAGTAACAAAAGAGCAACACAAGTCACGTCTGACTTCTGCAATGACAAGAGGTGCTCAAAGTGGTTCCAGCATCCAGACACTTCTGATGACAGTGAACTAAAAGTCATACACAGATAACATCTCTTAAAATGTGGATACATTTTGGCTCCCCCAGTATATAGAGCCTGGAGTCAGATTGCCTGGTCTTGTTTTCAGATCTGCGTTGTACCAGCTCTGTGACCTTGGGTGGGTCCCCTGCTATCTCCGTGTCTCAGCCATGTGATCTGTAAAATGAGAGTAAGAGGAACATGTCTGCCATGGCTTGAACGTGTCCCCCAAAGTGTTGGAACTTAATTCCCAGCCCACCAGTGTTGAGAGGTGGATCCTCTGAGGCCCTCATGAAAGGATTGAGGATGTTATCTGGGGAGTGGCTGGTTATGGTGGGGGTTGATTCCTCTCCCCTTCTCCCAATCTCAGATGTTCTGTTATTGCAGCACAAGACAGACTAAGATGATCTCTTTCAGCAACTTGGAGGGAAAAGTGAATTCATACGTAGAAGCCCTTAGAACAATGCCCAGCATGTGGCAAATGCTCACTGTTGGCATTGTGATGATTTTATTTCTCATGAGATTGTGTGCTGTCGGCCGCCTATGCTCTCTGTGCATAATCCCATGACAGTAATTGTACAATTTTAATTATTCAGTTAAGTGTGGTTTCTCACTGGACTGTGAATTCCTCAAAGGCATTGCTTGAATAAATGTCTCTTTCCTCAGTAATTGAATTCGTGCTTTCAAGCATATTTCCTACTTAGTATGTTTATATATTGGTAATCCAAGGGGCGAACTCTTAGGATTTCAACTGGAAAACAACATTATTATTTGGAAACTCTTTTTCTTAGGCTGAAAAATCCTTGGACCCAGAAACATGATCTTTTCTATAAACTCATGATGGCTCCCTGAGACTGCTGCTGGGGAACTTGCCTTATGGAGGTTCTGTCTTGTTCAAAAGGGTTTATAGAGCCCAGAGAAACTAGAAATATCTGAACACTGACAGTTTGATCAGAAATTTTTAGCAAAGCCTTGTTGCAAAACTTTGAGCTTTAGCAAAGACATTTCTGCCAAAGGGCCTTAACTCCTCAGAAGGGAGAAAATTAAGTCCAGTGAAGTTTAGACATCACAGGCACCCCGAGAAGCTGACCCAATGCTCCTGGTCTGCTTGTATGGGTTGACTTTGAGGAGAAAAAGACCATGGAAGAGATTTTTCTGTTGAGACCATGGAATGAAAGATAGAGTTGCCTTAGAAGGTTGTCTCCAGAGACATGAGGACCCAGAGAGATCTGGAAAGGCCAGCCCGAGCCCGGGGATGTGGAACCGAGTAGGGTGGGAATGGGGAAAGGATGGAGGCTTTGACCCCAACAAAAGGTGGTCACATGAGCCAATGGATTGAGCAGACAGACTCAAATTCTAGTTCTGTCCCTTTGTATCTGCACAACCTTCTTCTGGGCTGGATTTCTTTTTTTGGCAATTCAAGGACTTGACATAGATGATGTGTAAGGTTCTGTTTCAGCTGGGTGTGGTGGCTCACGCCTGGAATCCCAGTACCTTGGGAGGCCAAGGTGAGAGGATCACTGGAGCCCAGGAGTTTAAGACCAGCCTAGTGAGACCTCATCACCAAAAATCAAATAAAAAAATTAGCCAGGTGTGGTGTTGGCACCTGTAGTCTCAGCTATTCTGGAGGTTGAGGTGGAAGGATCACCTGAGCTTAGGAGATCGAGGCTGTGGTGAGCCATGATCATACCACTGCCCTCCAGTCTGTTTCTAGTGTTAAGATCTTAGCCCTATCTCTACAGCATTGGGTTGTGCGAGGTGGTAGTTACAGACAATCCTCCCATGCCATCACCCTAGACTTTTATCCCCAAACTGCTCTGTGCAATCCCTGGTTTGACCCCACCCACTCCCCACCCAACCTGCCCACTGGGCCTAGGGTGCTTCTCTCTGTTACCAGCAAGCTTCCAGAAGCCTCAGCCCCATCACCGTCTTGCCCCACTCACCAGCAACCAGCTTGTCCCTGGCAACCTCCCCAGTGGAGGGTGTCTATCCTCACCCCACATATATAGGGCCTGGAACGGGGCTCAGTCTGCTCTTTGCTCCATCGCCCTTCCATGCTGTCCCTTTCCTTCCACCTTCATAGCTTAGCTCCCTTGACGACCTCACCTCAGGCCATCTTCAGTCTCTCATCCTGTCACTGATGCTTTCAACAGACCAGCTACCTCCTCTCATTCACGGACAATGCCAGAGCCTGGCTCACTGGTTTTCTCTCTATCTCAATGTCTGTCACTATCTTTGGTGGCTTGAACAGCCGCACCGACAATTCTGGTGACATGGTAGCCTTTGGGTGTGTAGGCCACATCATTTCCTATGGTCCCTTCCTCACACCACACATACTCAAGTTTTGCTGACACATGGAGAATATGGGCTCAATGGAAGAGGTTCATTTATCTTCAGAATTTTAATACCCCTGATGAGAGTTCATTTTTCAGATTGGGACAGCTTTGTGTAAAAGAGGATGCCAAAATAATTAAAAGTACATTATTTTTGGAGTTGTTATTTTTGGAAATATTTATTTTCTTTTTATATTATTACTTTATATATTTATATTATTTATTTATTTTTACATTATTTTTGAAAATATTTACTTATTGATGACAGGTTGATTTTTACATGAAGGCCCCTATGAAAAAACTATATTAAAAATCATTTTCCAAAATAAATTTTTTCTTTAAAGAATAAAAATTTATCTGTGTACATTGAAGCAATGTTGAAAAACTTCTTTATGCTGACTATTTTCACATTCAAAAAAGTAGACAGAATAATTTTTCCTGGTCCTGGTTAAGTTTCTTAATTAGTTTCTCAGCTGAGGATGGTATTGATGGAGTGACACTGGTATCTTTCTGAAGAATTACCTTTTTAAAAATAGTTTTCATATTTTAAAGTTTTTGGACAACACTGCAATTGCATTCAAAGTAAATTTTATGACTAATAAATTTGAAGTTACTGACATCTTTAACTGAGTTCTGTAGAGAGGTCTGTAGACCAAAATAATTTTAGTTGACAATATAGTGTCTTTCCAGGCACTAAGACGTTTGGTGAGTTCAGTGTAAATTCTGCTGACTGAATAATATCCTCAGTTCTTTTTTTTTTTTTTAAGTTGGAGTCTCACTCTGTTGCCCAGGTTGTGGGTGGTTTTCTCACGGCCCCCATAGCCTCGACCTGCTGGTTTCAGGCAATCTTTCCATTCTAGTTTTCCAAGTAGCTGGAACCACAGGTGCACTCCACCACCCCCGGCTAATTGTTTTTATGTATTGTAGAGATGAGGTCTTGCCAAGTTGCCCAGGCTGGTCTCGAACCCCTAGGTAATCCTCTAGCCCTTGCCTCCCAGCACTTTCTGAGATTACAGATGTGAACCACTGTGCCTGGTTCATGACAACTCTCTCTCTCTCTCTCTCTCTTTCTCTCTCTCTCCTTTGGAGTGACAGGGTTTTTCTGTGTTGCCTAGGCTGGTCTCAAACTCCTAGGCTCAAGCAATCCTCCTGCATCAGCCTCCCAAAGTTCTGGGATTACAGCCATGGGCCATCATGCCTGGTTATATCGTTTTATGGAAATATTTTGTCTCAAGTATTGATGCAATTAATTACCTGTTGGCATCTGTTTAAAGTAGTATCCTTCAACATATACTTGTATAAACATAACCTAATAAAGAAGTCCTCTCTATTTATGGTTTTTTTGAGTCTTCTCATTCCACACCCATTTCACATCCTGATAAATGAGTCCTTGGAGAGGCTGGAAGTAAAAAGTGAGTCCTACCAAGCTCATCCCAGCTTATTTTAACACACCCATCAATAATAATATCTAGTTAACAAATGAGAAATTCAAGCTGAAAGCTAAACTAGATGAACCCTGGGCACCAACCATCAACAGGGCCACCCAGGCAGCAGCTGTACCACAACCTCTCGCATGGTCCAGTGGCTTTCAATCCTGGAAGGGTATAGACATCACCAGAGAGCTCTTAAAATATGCTCCAATCCCAATCTCACTGGTGTTGGCCTGGGAATCAGCATTTCAGTCTTCCCAGTGATTCTAACATATAGTCTGCTGCACCATCTTTTTTTTAATGTAGAAAGGAGAGCTTTCTTTCTCATAAAGGGCTGCAGTCTGCAGGTGGCCGTGCTAACAGGCTAGGAAGCATAGCCTCCCGTCAGAAGCTGGAAACATGCTCTGAGGAAGCGACCAAAGCAGCAGGAGCTTATACTGAATGGGGTAGCCAGATATACATATGCAATAAGTATAGGGAGGAGTCATGAATATTCATGAGAGGAGAAACAAATGCACATGCAATTGACCCATGCCCCTTCATGGGTCCTGTGTTAAAAAAATGGCGGCATGAGTATGATGCCAGGGTGGGATTTTTAACTCTCTGACATCAAAAGGTAAAGCAGAGTGCAAAAACCCTCACTGCATATCTGCTGTTGACTGGCCAGCCCTTCTCTGAGGCGGGTGGTCTCTTGTCAGGCAAAAAAGGAGGGACAGCAAGGTCGACTTGGCCCTCCAGAGCCAACTACCCCAAAGCAATATGTTGCCGAGTGTTGGTGGGTGCAGACCACAGGGAGGTCAGCAAGTCAGGACACACTCTGTCCTGCACATTTTCTCTGTACCTACACAGGGGGTTGTCACCTTGGTCAGGCATGAGCTCACACAGGTGCCCCGCCACAAACCCTGTGCACACCACACATGATGCAGAGAGTTGCATGTAATCCTTGGAAACATTTAATTGAGCAACTCCTACACCATCATGACAAAAATGAAACTTGCTGAGGGTTACAGAGTTCTAAAGAGAAATAAAAATAAAAAGTCTCACAGAAGCCCCAGTTAAGCCTGTCCTAAGTGCTGTGCTCTATTCTGAACATTTATTTTGAAAACAACTGTCAAAATGTAACATCCCAGTACCCTCAAAATGATTTGCCATTATGACTCACTCTACACATTTGTGATTACCTTTCTAATTCCAAGTTCTGAAGTATGAAAAACCACGACAGCAAGGAATAACAACGCGTCTATTTCCCCAGCCCTGCCCTAGCCCTGCTGCCCTGTGTGTGTCCCCAAAAGCTCACGGGGTGTCCAAAGAGCCAGCCGTAAAGCGGTATTCGCTGGTGCTCTGGCTGCTCTGAACTCAGTTCCGAGGCTGGGAGTTGAACTCTGTACAAATGTTCTGGATGATCCTGGGGACATATTGGTAGAGGTTGTCAAACTCATCCACAAAGAAGGAGTGGTCCTTGGCGGGGTGTGTAGCAATGACTTCCAGCTCGTCCTGGGCAGCCCATGCGACGCCTATCGCATAGGTGATCACACCTGTGGGGACAAAGAGTAGATGACAAAATGTCCCCAAGAAAAGGTGCCGCGAATGAAGCCCCTTCTTGTTCTGCTGGCATGACCGAATCCCAGATCAGACGCGTGACAAAAACCAAAACAAACAAATCCTACAGTCTTTTGATTTCCAGAATTAAGACTACAGTGGTCATCCATCCATTCACTCAATAAATCCTTTTGAACATCCACTATATAACAGTCACAAAATTAATATAGTCTCTATCTCAGGAGTTTATAGTCTTTTGGGAAAAAATAAAAAAGAACAGAATTGAGTAAATACATGGAAGGAATTTCACGTCCAGCAGAAGAGAGGAAGGACATATGGGGACAAATGACACTTTTGTGCCATGTGGGTCACACTGCAGGATGCATGCCTACTCGGCCAGTGTGGAGAGCCAGAAGAGATCTCAGAGTGTCTTCAATGCATCAAAAGCAAGTTCAGTACCAGGTGCAGTGGCCCATGCCTATAATCTCTGTGCTTTGGTTTTTTTGTTTTGTTTTTGTTTTTTTGAGTTGGAGTCTTGCTCTGTCCCCTAAGCTGGAATGCAGTGGCACACTCATGGCCACCCCGGCATTGACCTGCTGGGCTCTGGCAATCCTTCCGTCCCAGCCTTCCAAGTAGCCGGAACTACAGGCACATGCTACTATGCCTGGTTAATTTTTGATTTATTGTAGAGATGAGGTCTCACAAAGTTGCCCGGGCTGGCCTCAAACCTGCAGACTCAGGCAATCCACTCATCTTGGCCTCCAAAAGTGCTGGGATTACAAGTTGGGCCACCGAACCTGGCTGTCTCTGTGCTTTGGGAGGCCAAGGCAGGAGGATGGCTTGACTCCAGGAGTCTGAGACCTGCCTGGGCAACAAAGAGAGACCCCATCTCTAAAAAGCCAAACAAACACAAATCCCAGAAGAAAATAGTTCTAGATCTTTTTAACTAAAACAGTGGAATCGAATCACTTTAGGCTTGAGGATGATGTTATAAGCTGTGGAATCCAGCCTCATTTCCGGTGCAGGAATCCTCGCCCCCATACCCAAAGAGATGGTCACCCCACATCTGCTTCATCATTGTCATAAAGCTTTTCAAGATAAGGAAGGAAGTGCTCTTCAGGGGGGAGGTCATGCAAAATGAAAACAAAAAAGTACTCAGTGGATTTAGGACAAGCACAACAAATCCAAGACATCAGTGACTGAGTGAGAGCAGGTTTAGGGGAGGAGACGCCCAAGAGATCACACGCAGATGTGGAGTGGGCACAGAGAGCCGTGGTGTCCTGATGTTTGACTGTGAAGGGGAGGGGACAAGTGGAAAAGGTCGAGGGGAATATTTTAAGTGAGAGACTTGGGGGGGGATCAAAACGCAATTGAGCAGGGCATGGTGGAACTGGGGGTGTTGGATTGCACAGGGGAGTCGGAAGCCCCAGGGAGGAGAGAACAGGAGTCAGAGACAGGCATCCATTCCTATGGGAGAACAAGGACACTGCCTGGGGTTGACTCCTGATTTGGGCTGAGTAGCTCCTCAGCAGGTCTTAACGCCTTACCCCACAAAAACCTATTCCCATACCACTTTTAGATTGGTCCGAGTGGGGTGAGCAAAATGGCCATGAAACAGTGGCCTCTGTCCCCTGGTCCCCCCACAGTGGGGTCACAATCTCAAGTATTTTCTGGGTGCCCTGTTGCCTCACCTGTCCTCTGATTTTTTTTTTTTTTTGAGTTGGAGTCTCACTCTCGCTCAGGCTGGAGTGCAGTGGCACGCTCACGGCCACTGCAGCCTTGACCTGCTGGGCTCAGGTGATCCTTCTGCCTCAGCCTTCCAAGAAACTGGAAGCATCAACATGCCCAGCTCATTTTTTTTTTTTGACTTATTGTAGAGATGAGGTCTCGCTAAACTGCCCAGGCTGGTCTTGAACCCATGGGCTCAGGCAATCCTCTCACCTCGGCCTCCCAAAGTGCTGGGATTATAGGCGTGAGCCACCATGCCTGGTGACGTTTTTTTTAATTAAAAAAAAATTTTTTTTGGTAGAGATGGGGGGGGGTCTCACTATTTTGCCCAGGCTGTTCTTGAACTCCTGACCTCAAGCGACGCTCCTGCCTTGGCCTCCCAAAGTGCTGGGATTATAGGCATGAGCCAGCCCAGCCTCAAATTCCCTTTTAAAGTAACCCACTCTCGTGGGAAATGCCTCAGGGTGCAGGATGTAAAGGAAACAGCGTCCCCAGACACCCACAGGCCTTGGGTTTGTGATGACACTTTGGAAAGGACCTTGCTGTCCCTGATCGTCCTCTTTCGGCTCAGAGGGGCCTCAGATGCTCCCAGGGCCTTGAACCTTTTCTCAAATCACAGACAAAAGCAAAGCATGCAGAGACAGCACCTCCCTCTCCTGTGGCCCACCATGCCTGGGAGAGCCCCCTCAGCCGATCGGGAGGCCCAGCTGCTCACCCCTGAGATGGGCGGCCATGGCCGGGATCCGCACATCGTCATAGGACCGTCCGTCGGTGATGAGGACCATCAGCTTCCTCTTATTGGGCTTGGACTTCTTGAAGAGCTGCTCCAGCGCATAGCTGATGGCCGCCCCCGTGCTGGTGCCCCCGCTCCAGTAGCCCACCCTTTTGATGGCGTTGAGGAGGTCAGCTTTGCTGCTGTAGGCGTCGAACCCAAACTCCAGCCGCTGCTCGTAGGTGTACTGCACGGCCCCCACGCGCGTGTCTGTGTCGGAGATCTCGAACTCCTTGCTGAGGTTGGCCACGAACTGCAGCACCGTGCGGAAGTTGGTGGTCCCCACACTGCTGGAGCCGTCGATGACGAAGCCCAGGTCGGCCGAGTTGAAGCAGGTCTTGCTGCAGGCCAGGCGGTCCGCGTCGCACACGCGTTTCACCAGGGGCTGCAGGGTCTTGTGGAGGCCGAACCAGCTCTGCACGTGCAGTGAGTAGAAGCCGTTGGTTCTGCACACGGCCTGGAAGGCAGAGGGGTAGAGGTCAGGGCCGAAATCCCAGGGCAGGCAGAGAGGCCAGCAGACCCTGGTTCGCTGTAGATCTCTGCTGCAGTTCACCAGTTAGGCCCTGGTGGAGGCCCCTGGGTTATCCCTGAACTTACCCCTGCCCCTTCAGGGAGCCTCTGCCTACAGGATTGGAAAGCTGTCTGCTAAGCAGATTCTTGGGGATGTTAAGTCACGGATCTCAGCTTCCTGTTTACGCCTCTCCAGACCTCTCCACACATTGTCCTGGCAGCCATTTGGAGTCTTGCTCTGTCACCCAGGCTGAAGTGCAATGGCATGGTCACTGCTCACTGCAGCCTCGACCTCCTGGGCTCAGGCAATCCTTCTGCCTCAGCCTCCCAATTAGCTGGGACTGCAGGTGCCACTGCCACACCTGGCTAACTTTTAAAAAAATGTCTTTGGTAGAGAAGAAGTCTTGCTATATTGCCCAGGCTGATCTGGAACTCCTGGCTCAAGCAATCCTCCTGCCTCAGCCTCCCAAAGTGCTGGGATTATAAACGTGAGCCACCATGCCCGGCCCAGTGCATGATTAAAGAAAGTCTTTGTTCTTGTTGGGAAAACAGAGGGCATACACAAGAAATGACTGAATAAATGTTTCCAGGGCAGCCCTGCACCCAGTGGGAAGGGGTCCCACAGTTGCCAAATGACCACGTGTTGGGGGCCCATGAGATGCTCTTGGAATGAGCCTCTGCTACATTTTCACCCTGACCCTGCAAGGTGGAATTAAACCTCTGCCATGAAGGCACATGTCGAGGGCCGCTGAGAAGGGACTTCCCTGACACTGGAACACAGATCTGTCTGTCTACACAACCCAAGCTCTGCCCTCAGGACAACTTTGTTTCTGAGCAAATGAATAATCATTTCCTTGCGCCTCAACTTTTTCCAGAAAAAAATTAAGGCAGCTGCAGATGAACATGGAACCTCTGGCTGCTGTGCCCCTGAGAGCTGGGCTAACGACCCCAAGGTGTGGCGTTATCTCATGCCCCAGTCTTTGGGTCACAGGAAGAGTCAGACCTGCTAACGACTGATGGACTTGTGTCGTGAAGTGAGACAAGAGATAGCTTAAAACTTTCCTAGGAAATATTTTTTGTTATTGATCTGTAAAAACCTAACTGGGGTTCATGAGGCTGCACAGAGTAGGTGGTGTGAGCGGAGTGTAGATACTAAACTGAATTCCAGCCAGCGAGGGAGGGGGTTCCCGCCAGGCAGCATTGTCATGGCTGGGGAGGGTGGGGGTACTGGGTGTGGATGGGAGACCAGGTGATGGGTACACAGGGCCAGCTGGGTGAGGGGTCACAGCAGATTAGCTTGAAAAGGGGAATGGTCCTTACCCCAGAAGGCCTCAAGAGAAATGGGGAACGAGGAGGGTTTTGAAGCAAGAACCCCACGGGGCTGGGGGAACCCGTCACAAACAGGAGCTGAGCTTCTGGGAGCCAGGGGGAGATGGACAGATGCAAAGTCCTGGCTGGATCAGGCAGGTGGCATCGGGCGGGAGAAAGAGTCGAGAGACAGACAACGTGATGTGGGGGCCGACGAGGGGCTCTGGGGGGCACTGCCCTCGGATGGTGTGGGCCATTCCCTCAAAGTCTAGAGGAGGACACGGTTGAGGTGGAAGAGATGAGGACCTGGCTTGTGATGGGGACGATGATAGAGTATCAGGTGGAAACAGAGTCCGGGAGCTCGGAAGAAGGCCAGATCTGTGGCCCTGGGGGGATCTCTGGGAGGAAGAAGGCCCATGAGGGAAGAGGAGCGGCCAGGGTTGGGACCTGGGACGTCTACATTTAGGACACATGGCGGAAAAAAGTAGAGCGCTGATGAAGTCAGAGCCACATAGCATCCTGGGAGTTCAGGAAGAGGGGATGAGGAACAGGAAGTGGGCGGGGGCTCCAGATGACACAGGAGGTTGAGCCCTGTTGGCTCTGAACATATAGAATATTATTATTATTTTATTGTATTTTAGATTCGGGGTACATGTGCAGTCTTGTGACACAAACCTGGTCTTGAACTCTTGGCCTCAAGCAATCTTCCCACCTCAGCCTCCCAAAGTGCAGGTATTATGTGATGGCAACATTTGGGCTTCTATGAACCCATCACTCAGGTGGTGGGCATGGCGCCCCACTGATCGTTTTCCAACCCTTTTCCCCACTAGTGTCTACTGTTCCCGTCCTCAGGCCTGGGTGTACCCAGTGTTTAGCTACTGCTTATGTGTGAGAACATGCCATATTTGATTTTCTGTTTGGGGGTTGATTTGCTTGGGATAATGGCCTCCAGCTGTATCCATGTTGCTGCAAAGGACATGCTTTTGTTGTTTTTAATGGCTGTGTGGTATTCCATGACAACATGTAGACTACTAAAGCTGGAGGGGCTTCAAGAACAAACCTGCCTAAGGCTTGCTTTCTTTTTTAAAGCTGGAGGCTTTTCTGTGGAGGAAGGTTTGTCTGGAGTCACACTGCAGAAAACACAAAAGCGGAGCAGCTTCTATGGAATGGGTACTGGGTAGGGGTCCTAGACCCCTGCTTGTCTCCTCCCCATCTCCTGCGGGGCAGCTCCATGGAATCCAGGTGGAAGGTCTAGAAACATAATCTTACCGGTCTGGTTCAATGTCTCTTTCCTCCTGTTTATCAGATTGATTCCTTTGCAGTACGTGTGTGTGTGTGTGTGTCTATGTGTGTTGAAAGAGAATGCTTGTATGTGCACAAGATGGCATATGTACACACGTGTGTGTATCTGTTGTGCATGAAGCCTCCCTGAGCTGTCTGGGTGAGGCCCCTGGGGGCTGTGGGCGGAGCAAGGGAGAGTCTCTGGGTTGCTACCTTGGGGACACTGCCCCTGTCCTCTCCCTTCACACCGCAGGCCCCTGATGGGTGTGGGTTTTGCTTTGAGGAGGTCATTTCAGGTTCCAGACTCCTGGTCCCTACTGCCTTGAAGCAAGCATCACACACATTGACAGGAAGGAGAAAAACCACCTTGAGGGCGTTGCCACTTTTCAGGGTACAGGGAATCCTGACATGGAGCAGGGAGGGGCATCTCTGGGCAGTCACATACCTTGTTTGCGAAGTTGGCCTCCACCAAGTGCTGCTTCTCACTCTCAGCCGCACCCTCGATGGTGATGAAGAAAATGTTGATCCCCGACTCTCTGGCAAGTCTCGAAGCCTCCTCCACTTTGTCGGTGGGCCAGCCGTCCACCATCACCACTGCCACGTTGGGCGCACCACCTCTGTTTCCATTGGCTTTGGAAAAGAAGTTCTTGGTCACAAAGGAGATGGCCCGGCCTGGAAGAAAAAGAAAACTCATGCCTTGCCTGGGAACGGTGGCTCATGCCCGTAATCCCTGCACTTTGGGAGGCTGAGATGGGAAGACTGCTTGAGACCAAGAGTTCAAGACCAGCCTGGGCAACATAACAGGACCCTCTCTCTACAAAAATAAAAAATATAACAAAGAGAACTCATTCCTGGAGGGATCATGCCAACTACAAACAGAAGAACAGATCACAGCAGCACAAAGAGATCAAGAAAAACATACTCATTCCCTCCCCAGTTTGTTGGTTTCCTTAAAAATCCACTCTAACTCTTCTTAGACAAGTCAGTGGCATTAAGTATGTTCACAATGTTGTGCAACCATCACCACTATCCATTTCACATTCGTTTCAAGCCCTTAGCTTGTAGTCGTCTCTTGCTTTGAAGAAAGTTCTAGGGACCAGTAAGTAGGTGAAAGAGGCTTTTATGGGAACAAAGGGTCCCATCTCTGTCTGGGTGCTGGACTCATACTAAGCACCAACACTGGTGTTTCTGAGAGTGCGGGGCAGGAGGTGTTGACCTGCAGTGACAGCAGCCTGTCTTGGTCCCTTGCAGCTGGGGCGAGCCCAGAACCCTAGCAGCTTCTGGCTGTGGAGGGCTGTGTTCTGGGGTTGGTGATGTCTCTTCTTCAGTTCCAGGTCACAGGGCTGGCAGGCCAGGGAGGGGCTGTACCCATGAGGAACTGAGAAACAGGGCTCTAGCCCTGGCTATGCTACCCACTGGCTATGTGGCCCTGAGCAGATCACTCTAGGTCTCTGGGCCTAGATTTCCATGACAATGATCTGCTTCAGCTGAGTGTAACAGTCATGAGGTGCTACAGAACCTCTTGACATGCCAATATAATTTTTATGTTTGTTCCCTCCGAATCCCATGTTGACGTGATCCCCAGTGTTGGAAATGGGACACAGTGGGAGGTATTTGGGTCATGGGGGTGGATCCCTCATGAATGGGTTGGTGCTATTCTCGCGGTAATGTGTGAGTTCTCGCTCTATTAATTCATTGGTTGTTTAAAAAACCTGGCATGTCCCTTCTCTCTTGCTTCCACTTACACCATGTGACATGCCTTCACCCTTTCCCCTTCCGCCACGAGTGTAAGCTTCCTGAGGCCTCACCAGAAGCAGGTACCAGTGCTATGCTTTATAGCAATGCAAAATGGAACTACTTTACTTTTCCCAAGTGCAGACTTCATATTGTGAAGGGCCTCAGGAAATTTTCAGAGTGAACTGGGATGACAATCAACTGTCCCAGTTTGCTAGGACTTGCCTAGTTTTAGCACGGAAAGCCCTAGGTTCTCCTGGGAAAACTGGGATGACTGGTCAACCTAGAGTCATCATGGTTGCAAATATAAGGCAGTATTCTGAACCTGGGCTCTGTGAACCCTGGTGCTTGGGAGTGCATTCACATTCCCTAAAATTATACACAGCCCTTCATGTATTCAAGTATCTATCTGGACAAAAGGGCCATAGCTTTCATGGGCCAAAGGATTCTCAAAGGAGTCCTCAATCTCAATAAGTGTTTAAAACCAACTTCTTTAGACTTTACTATTAATATTATTACACTCAATGCATTTCTGGCTTGGGCCAGCATCCTGTCTCCACTGGCTGGTATACTCTTATCTGTCAAGTGAAAACATCACATGGTTACATATACAGTTGCTGGAGAAATGTCCTGGAAAATGCATGTGAACTGGCTGCACATACCCTGGTTGCTAAAGGAAAACCTTAGCTGCTGAGACTGCTTTTATAGCCAAGGGATAATTTTCCTTAAGGCCTAAAGCACCCAGCAGTCCTCTCTGGCCTAATAGTAGGCACTCATAGGCAGAGTACCAGAAGCCATGAGATCACCTTGATGCCATCTAACCTTAAATA
The DNA here is from genome assembly GCF_000164805.1 of Carlito syrichta. Classification (NCBI taxonomy): domain Eukaryota; kingdom Metazoa; phylum Chordata; class Mammalia; order Primates; family Tarsiidae; genus Carlito; species Carlito syrichta. The sequence goes on along the minus strand of NW_007255926.1, from coordinate 706,460 downwards.
TGAAGGCCCTGATGAAATAGTGCTCAATATGTATCTACCTTCCAGTGGGGCTTGGAAGTGGAGGCTAGAAATTAGAAAACTACATTGTCTAGACTCCCTTGCAGCTAAGGTTCTAGCTCTGTTTTAGTTCCATGAATTGATGCGTGAGATTTAGAAGATAAAAGTGAGGCAGACGCAGTACTTTTGTTTGTATTTCTACTGACAAATATTTATTGAGTAGTTGATTTTTCTGGGGCACTGTCAGTAGGGTGCTTGGGCTTGGTGGCTGGCTTCAATGGTGTGGAGCTGGTAGGGTGGGAAGCATGCAGCTTGTGGGTACAAATGGGGCAGGTAAGGGATGGTTCTGACAGCTCTAGCAGAAGCTTTCTGATCGTGGTGGCTTTCTGGTTGAAGCAGTTCTGCTGTGGCAGAACTCAGAAAGTGATTTCCTGATCTTGGAAAAGGTAGAAGCCCCCTGGGAGACTCTGGTTCTGCACAAAGACTTTAAAGGTCATCTCTGAGGCCAGGCTCAGTGGCTCAGCTTGTAATTCCAGCACTTTGGAAGGCAGAGATGAGTGGATTGCCTGAGCCCACTGGTTCAAGACCAGCCCAGGCAACTTGGCGAGACCTCGACTCTACAATAAATAAAAAAATTAGCCAGGTGTGATAGCGTGCACCTGTAGTCCCGGCTACTTGGAAGGCTGAGATGGAAGGATTGCCGGAGCCCAGCAGATTGACACTGGGGTGGCTGTGAGTATGCCACTTTGCTCCAGCCTGAGTGATGGAGTGAGAGTCCAACTCAAAAAAAAAAAAAAAGTCATCTCTGAAAGCTCAGCATACAGTTTGCATCTCCAATCTTTTGAATAATTCAAAAAACGATTTAACACCCTAAAGTAAATTCCTTTCTGCTGGAATCAGTTGTATAATTCTGTTCCCTGAATATCCAGACCCTGAACAATACAGAGGCAGAGCTAGAACATGTTATCCACTGAAAAGGGCATGCTGACTGGATCAAGATGCCCCTGTAATCTCATCAGGGCAAGTGTCTTCTGAAGTTCTTCTCCACTGGAATTTTGTATCAGGTTGAAAACAAATCAGGGATCAACTGTACCATGTTTTTGATGAAGGTAACACCAGTGTGAGGGTGGTGACTCAGCTAGTGTTTTTATTTATTTATTTTTAGCATTGCTCAAAGGTGAAAGGCTATGCATTTGCCAGATACTAATGTTCTGGTCATTCCAGAGATGGACACTGAGGTGAAGAGGAAAGTAATTAACCAGATTCACTGTAACTCCAAGGACAGTTGCTCAAAGACAGCTCAATTCCCTGCATGCGCTCTAAGCCAAGCCATGTAGCTCACAACTCCATTCTTTAGATTTTGATGGTAGGGACAGGTTCCCTAGGAAATGGATGATCAGTACCCACCACTGACAGTGCCCTCAAAGCCAGGCCACCATTTATAAGTTAATAAATTGGCATGGGCTCTTTGACAGCTTTGAGTTTGATCAGTGTGAAACTGTTTCCTAATGCCCAGTCATCTTTGAGTAAACATAAAATGGAGTTTCTAGACATGCCTGCTGAGCATGCATTTCTGGTGACCCTCTCCAAGGGCTCAGACATCATAAGAGACACAGCTTGAAACATACAACTTGTCTGTCTTTTCACAGTCATCGCCACAAAAGCAGCTGATTGAACACGATTCTCCAGGGACTCTGAGGGGCTTCCTGAATGGAATTGGTCTCAAAAGTTCATGTTAAATAGCTGATGATAGCTGGGCATGGTAGCTCATGCCTACAATCCTAGCACTTTGGGAGGCCAAGGAGGAAGGATCACTTGAGGCCAGGAGTTCAAGACCAGCCTGGGCAAAGGAGCGACACCTCGTCTCTATAAAATAAAAATAAAATAAATTTAAAAATTTTTTAAATAGCTGATGACTTGTAGGCCAACCAGGAAGTAGTCACAACAGCAGTCCTGCTTGTTCTGAAGTATGTTGGCCACCCCGCCAAGGAACCAGCATACTGAAATACACGTTTCAGTACGCACATTTCTAAGAGTCTTGCCTCCAAAGCCAGATTAAAACTTTAGTAACGATAAGATGTTATGGGGGTCATGTCTTGAGAGGCTATTATTATTATTTTTATTATTTTTTTCCCTCTTTCTACATAGAATGTTAAAAGACAATAACATAGAAAAGAAAAACATAGTAGCAAGAAAAAATTATTTGAACCCCGATCACATACCTACATTAGAAAGCCCTCCTCTCTGGGTAATTTTCTCGATGGCTGTCTTCAGATCTCGGGAATTTGTGTGAGCCTTGAGGTTAAACTGGGGAGCAGGGTTGTCTCTGAAGAGTCAGAACAAGAAATAAGAGTTAGCTGGAAAGTTATTAACTTTGGAGAAAGGCAGAAATCATGGTTGATCCCTTTATTTACAAATAGAATGCAAGCTGCTTTAAAGCCTCTTTCTGAAGTTTGTAAAATGTCCCCCTGTGGACTGGTGTATGCAGGGAAAAGTAGGCTGATTCAGGATCCAGAAGGCACATGTTCTACTTTTGACTGTGTTGTTTCCTAGCTTCTTGAGAAGACACTTAACTTCTCTGGGCTTCAGTTTCCTCACCTAGATAAAAACATCATCATAACATCTATGTTACTTATACACAGGACTGTTATCTGGCAGGATTTTGCAAATGTAAGGACTCCATCTACAGAGTGCCTCAGCGTCCCCTGGCCACCCCAGACCCTCCTTTCCAGGAAGAGAATTGCAGTTATGGGCCAATCCCTGGGTCGCCCTCGGCACTGAAATTGCCTTGAACCAAGGACACCACCCTATCTTTCTCGTCTTGTGGCTTCTGTGACTGGGTGAGATTACTCAGACACACCCAGAAGGTCAACAACTATTTTACTGAAGACTGAAAAAGATTAACCAGGAAGGAGTTGGCGTGAATTTAGTGGAAAATCACAATAAGACTCCCTTCTAGACTCATTCTAGATAAGTCTTCCTTGAGCAACTGAGTGGGGATGTGGAGGCACACAGAGGGTGGGTGTGTGTGTACCGCAGGATGAAGGGGGACGTGCAGTGAGATCACACTTCATGAAGCTCTGACACTCAGATACGAGGAGGGCTGACATCGTGGGCTGAGACCTGTGCAGCACATGGGGCCTGGAACTCCAGAAAGCGACTCACCAAGAAAGATCCGTACTTGGTTTAATGCCCTGTGGCTGCAGTCCTGAAAGACTTAATCATTTTTGAACAAGGGGACCTGCATTTATGTAGCCAGTCCAGGCTGCAGGCTAACAAGTCCAAAAAAGGGAATAAGGAGAATAAAAGAAGCGTTTCTGCAAACACCACAAGCAGATCCAGGAAGAAGCAGCGTCGAGAAGATTTTTTTTTGGGGGGGGGGCGCTTCTAACCTCAACCCTTACCCTAATCCTAACCCTACCCTAACCCTAGCCCTAACCCTAACCCTAACCCTAACCTGGGGGGGAGGCAGCAACGGATTGTTAGTGAGTCCTTGGGGACCAGGACCTGGAGAGAGGAGGCAGTTTCTGTCTCCCTCCCTCCCATCCCCATCCCTATTTTCCAACCCTCCTATCTATCCCAATGTGATCTGTGTGATGCCTTGAAGGCTTATCTCAAAGGTAAGTGATGAAAACACCTTTAGAAGCCGGCTCGATGGCTCAGCCTGTAATCCTGCGCCTTTGGGAGGCTGAGGTGAGTGGAATGCCTGAGCCCACGAGTTCGAGACCCGCCTGGGCAGCGAGACCTCATCTCTACAATAAAATTTTTTTAAAAATTAGCCGGGTGTGGTAGCGCGTGCCTGTAATTCCGGCTACTCAGAAGGCTGAGGCAGAAGGATCGCTGGACCCCAGCAGGTCGAGGCTGCGGTGGCCGGGAGCGGCCACTGCACTCCAGTCTGGGCAACAGAGTGAGACTCCAACTCAAAAAAAAAAAAAAAAAAAAAACACCTTTAGGAAAGAGAGAACGTTTATTTTTGTTTTTGAGTTGGGGTCTCTCTCAGTCACCCAGGCTGGAGTGCAGTGATACGATCGTGATTCACCACAGCCTCAACTTCCTGGGCTCAGGTGATCTCCTACCTCAGCCTTCCAAGTAGCTGGAACTACAGGTGTGCATCACCACACCTGGCTAATTTCTAAATTTTTTGCAGAGACGAGGTTTTGCTATGTTTCTCAGGTTGGTCTCAAACTCCTGGCCTCAAGTAATCATCTGCCTTAACCCTAAAAGTGCTGGGACTGCAGGCACGGGCCACTGAGCTTAGCCAAGATAGAGGAAATTTAAAACAAGGCCAACCATGCCCAGCTCATACCTGTAATCCCAGCACTTTGGGAGGTGGAGGCGAGAGGATTGCCTGAGCTCAGGGGTTCGAGACCAGCCTGAGCAACATGGTGAGATCTCGTCTCTCCAATAAATAAAAATATCAGCTGGGTGTGGTGGTGCATGCCTGTGCTTCCAGCTACTTGGAAGGCTGAGGCAGGAGGATCACCTGAGCCCAGCAGGTTTAGGCTGGGGTGGCCGTGAGCATGCCACTGCCCTCCAGCCTGGGCGACAGAGTGAGATTCCGACTTAAAAATAAGTAATAAATAAATAAATAAGACAGGGCCAACCAAAGTGAGGCATTGAGGCAAAACTCAATCAGATGGAATTCCACCAGATGAAAACCAAGCTCAATGGTTAGGATGAAAAACAAACAGCAAATAAACAACAAAGCAGTCAGCAGGATGGGGAAACAAGGGCGTTGAGTGGAGTGTGAGCTTACTGTCATCTACAGTTTGAAGCATCCTGACCTGAGGCTGCAGTCAGAAGATCAGGTAGGAGTCACACAGAGAGGGAGCACTGTGGTTTTCACTTCTAATCTTTCCCTCAGGCTCAAGGGCCCAAGGGTTCAAGGGTTTTTTACAGAGCCATTTCAGTCGGTGTTGTGTTCTCCTCCAATCCATCTAGGCAAAACCCTGGACTCCATCTTGATTTACTCCCCAACCCTCAGGCCCTGGCTGCTCCTCCATAGGCATTATCTCGCTTTTATTTCCTCCTCTGTTTCTATGGCGACACCAGAGTTCAGGCTCCCTTGCTTCTGACTGATTCTAAGATTCTCTGTGTGGGTCTCTGCAAAGCCAGTGATTTGCCAGAGGACTCTTCCTCATGTTCAGTCTCAGTTCTGTCTGTAAAGCTTCCCTGCTGAAGCCACCAGAAGTTCCCATTTGTTGACCTCGATCTTTTGGTTTTCAAAGCCTCCATCCTTTTAACCTATCGTGGTAATGCTGTTCTGTTCTCCCCATCCCTCTCTATGTGTCTCCTCTGGACTCCTACTGTCCCTCTCTTTTCCAGAATAGCCCATATTCCAGGAAACATGAATTGCTCACGATTTCCCAGTTTTCTAGCTTTGTGCCCTAGCTTCCCTCACCTGTAAAGCCCAGATCGTGCTCACCCTTCGAGCTCCAGCTACCTGTCTCCCTCACCCCTGGCCTCAGCTGACAATCTCTCCATCTGATTCAGTGATCCACACACAACCCACCATATCTTGCATAATATGCATCGCCTACAGGTACTCAATTAACGATGTTAACATTTCTTTGTTCTATTTCTGAGCATCTCTAAACCTCTGGTCGTTGGTGTTCCCTGGGGTGTTAACTCCATCCTGAATCTCTTCCCAACCTCTGCACTGCCCTGGGATCAACAACCATGCACGGATGTGCTAACAGCTGTCCAGTCCTCTCTTTCAAACACTAAATACACATAAAATGGCTTGCACACAGCTCCCTCTGGAAGGCACCGCAGGTCTGATATTTGCACGCCTGGGGTCGCTTACTCTCCAAGCCTCATCCACCCACCCTTCTGCGTTCCCTCTTCTGACTCACTGAGTCATCCCACCATCCTCCTCATCAAATACCGCATCCTGTCAGACCTGTCTCTTCAATGTCTCTCATATTTCTCTCATCCTTTCCATCCCCAAGTTTGGGCATCTTCTCTTTTCTGAACTATTGCCATAGTTTCCTGCTGGGTTTTCCTATGCCCGGGGTAGCCACTGTGGTGGATATTTTATCCAATTGGCTCTAATTGCTTCACAGAACCAATTAACTAGTTAATCCCAGAAGTGGTTAACTATTTGTAATTGTGTGTTCTTTTTCTTAAGAGGGCTCCCAATTTGTATAAGCTTCAGAGTCCCCAAAGTTTGAATCTTTCCATAGTGACCAAGGATTATAAACTTTTTCAGGGCCTTAAAAAAAAATGGGTTGAAATAAAAAGAATATATAGGCTACAAAATAAAAAATTACAGAATTGACACTGACAATAGCAAATATGTAATTGTCCACCAAACATAACACTAGATTTAACTACTTTGTTAATTGTAAAATGCTTAAGTTATAAAAATTGAATTATATTTGAAAATAATTTGTGGGCTAAATTTTCTCACTTTGTACAATTTCCTGACTATGTCTGATGATTGTCAAGAAATCATAACCAATCATAAATTAAATGTTTTTCCTGACTATGTCTGATGATTGTCAAGAAATCATAACCAATCATAAATTAAATGTTGTTCATAGACAAATAACATAAAAAGCAAAAATATAAAACTTCCTTTCCAAAGCTTTTCATAGAAAAAAATGTATTAACATGAAACCTGGTCACCCAGTCATTTTCATGATGTTTTCTTGACTGTTAAGGTGCTATTTTGTTTTTGTTTTTGTTTTTGAGTCAGAGTCTCACTCCATCACCCAGACTGGAGTGCCGTGGCATGCTCACGGCCACTGCAACCTCGACCTGTTGGGCTCAGGCGATCCTTCCATCTCAGCCTTCCAAGTAGCTAGAACTACAGGCACACACTACCACGTCTGGCTAATTTTTAAAAATTTTATTGTAGAGAGCCAGTCTCACTGTGTTGCTCAGGCTGGTCCTGAACCTGAGGGCTCAGGCAATCCTCTCGCCTTGTCCTCTCAAAGTGCTGGGATTACAAGCTTGAACCACCACACTCGGCCCAGGTGCTGTTTTAGTGCTGATCACTTTGTAGAGCAATTGTTAATTACCTGTCTTCTTCCATACCAATATACAGTTGCATCTTGTTATTCTTGGTAGTTATGTTCTATGTAGCTGCCATGAACACTGAATTAGTGAACAGTGAGCCTTTACTCCCAGTGGAAACACAAGGTTTGGTTCCTGTAAGCTTTTGGTCGTAACACTTCATCAACAGATCAATATATAACCTTACTTTATGTATGCTTCTCTTTGAAGACACCCAATTTAATATATGTTTCTTCCAAATAATTAATTATAAACAGTACTTCTTTATACTAAGACATGAGCTGAAAAGGGTTTAAACATTTTCTGGACCTTGGATATTTTGACAACACACTGCTTTAGCTTTTAGCCTTACAATGCTGTCCACTGTGCTTTTTGTTGTTTTAAAATCAATCATCATCTCATGAATACATAAGTTTAGCCTCGTTTCCATCGCTTCATCACACCCTAAGGATGTTATTTCAGCACTTTCTGAAGTGGACTCACATACAGCCTAGCAAACTTCCCCTCCTTTTTCTGAACATACCAAGCTATTGATTCAGTAACACTGAGCTCACCACCACCAGCACCATCACTCACGCCTGAACAGAGCTTACTGAACGCACTTGTTTTCTCTGTGAACCACAGCACGGCCTCATGCACTTGGGAACACCAGACAGGACTTCTGCACTACATTTGGGGGGCACTTAAGATAGCAAAATAATCAAAGACAAGCTCAAAAATGCAACAACAAGAAAGTGGTACTAAAAAGACTGAAAAGGGACACTTGAAAAGAGTTGAAACGAGAAGGTGGAGTGTTGCCTTGTGTGACCGGAGCTGGGAACACGTGGGACCGGAGCTGGCAACTCATTTTTTTTTCCACCTCTGCACCTGTCTGAAAATGACTGTGAATGTGCCTTGAGTTACAAATGTGAGATTACAAATAGATTTAAATTGTAGAGAGTGGGCAAATTTGCAACAGCCCTTCCTCCTAGCTTCTGACCCCTGGTTTAGACTTCGGAAGGTGACAAATAAATAATCATGGCATGCACACCTGAAAGAAAGTGAGTTCAAATGTCCTCTCCCCTCTCAGTTCATCCCTGGGAGAGCTGAACACTCTGCTGTAAGCACCACATTGATGACCCTCTGCCACTCTTATGTCACCGACATAGATAAATCCATCTTCAGAGGTGTACAGATGAGCTATTCACGTAACTCATAAGTAACTGCTTTTAATTTTACTTATTGGTATTATTTTTTAAAAAACTGCCTTCTTTACTGGACAGTGAGGTCTTAAAGAACAGCGTCTCTATCACATTTACTGGTTTATTTCAATGGAGGGAAAGGTTGGATCTGAGGGTCTCTGAAACCCTTTTCAATTGCTAAAATTATAATTAGGGCAAAGGCATGGCGATCGCCCATGAAGGGAATTAAAAGCAAATGTAATCAAACTGTTTAGATGACTTTTGCATCATCTCATCATCCCTCCCCCAAGGAGCATGGTGCTTAGTACATGGCAAACACACAATCAATCCCTGTTAAACTGTACTCAAATTAAATCATTAGGGTCATTCATCTGTAGCCTGTGTCAGGTCTTGGGCACGTGGGTGCACGTGTCCTTTTATTTTTCTTTATTTCAAGAGCTTTCATGTGTACAAATAGTTTTTGGTCTGGACTTTAAGTGTGCCACGTGCATACTAGACCCGACAGGTGATTTTTCATCTCTCCATCCTCTTCCCCCTCTTCTGAGTCTCCAGTGTCTATGGTACCATTTTCTATGTCTTTGACGGTATTAGTTTAGTTTCCACTTATATGTGAGAACACGCAGAGTTTGGTTTTCTGTTCCTGAGTTAGTTCACTTAGGATGATGTTCTCTAATTCCATCCAAGTTGCTGCAAAAGATATTATTTTTCATTCTTGTTGATAGCTGCATAGCATTCCATTGTGCATATATACCACAGTTTCATTAACCACTGATTGGTTGATGAGCATTTAGGTTGACTCTACATCTTTGCAATTGTGAATTTGCTGCAATGAACATGCAGGTGCCGATGCCTTTTTGTATAACAACCTCTGTTCCTTAGGGTAGATACCGGGTAGTGGGATTGCTGGATCAAATGATAGATCTACTTTTTGATCTTTGAGAAATTTTCATACTAATTTCCATAGAGGTTGTACTAATCTTCACTCCTACCAACAGTGTATACGCAGTCCCTTTTCTCCACATCTGTGCCAGCATTTCTTGTTTTTTTGATTTTTTAATGATGGCCACTCTGACTGGTGTGAGGTAGTATCTTATTAGGTTTTGATTTGCATTTTCTTGGCAATTAGTAATGTTGAGCATTGAGCATTTTCTCATATGTTAGTTTCCTATATATATATATATATATTTTTTTTTTTTTGAGTCAGAGTCTCACTCTGTCATCTAGGCTGGAGTGTGGTGGCACGCTCACGGCCACTGCACCCTCAACCTTCCAAGTAACTAGAACTACAGGCATACACCACCACGCCCTGCTAATTTTTTTGGATTTATTGTAGAGACAGGTTCTCTCCAAGTTTCTCAGGCTGGTCTTGAGCCCCGGGGCTCAGGAACTCCTCTCACCTTGGCCTCCCAGAGGGCTGGGATTATAGGCTTGAGCCACCACTCCTGGCCTTGTATATCTTCTTTTGAGAAATTAGACATGGAGACTATTTTAAGAGTTCAAAGACGTATACTCTGATTCTTTATGCAAGCTCTCTTTTAATTTGCAATGTTACTACAAGTTCTTGTTAAAGGAAAATGCAAACATGTTTTCCTCAGGAGTATCAAAGATTTCCTTTGAGAACGAGAGAAGAGAATAAACAAGAGGTTGATAGCTCAAGGAGACATTTAAATTGTTCTGTGCTTGGAAGAAAAGCTAGGAGGAATGAAGAGAGATGAAAGGGAGCCAGAAATGGGTGGTGCATGGAAAGGAGGGGTAGATGCAGTTGGGAATGGCGACCTGTGAGCGCCTAAAAAGCAAGAGGAACACGGGTCAGAGACAGGCCACAGATGATTCCTCAGAAGGCTTGAGGGCTAGGGGCAGGGAAGTGGGGTGAATCCTCCGTGATTCCAGACCTCCCCTGACACGCTCCTGCCACACTCATTCAACTCCATTTGTTATCCTGCCTCTCCCTGGAAGAACCTTCGTGGGGCTGGGACCTTTTTTTTAAAAAAAAAAATAAGAGATCCAGGTGATTCTTATCCTCAGGAAAGTTTGGGATGCTCTGGATTCTAGAGGACTTCAGCAGCCCTTTTTGTCCTAAAGCTCCCATTCTGTTAAAGTCCCAGAGACTACTGGTCTACCCCATAACACTTTCAATCACAAGAAATGAGCCTCTCAAATGAAGTTTTATGCCAGTAGAGATTATTAACTAATCGTATTCCCTCAAGTGAGAACTTTTCAAAACTGTATCCTCCAACAAGGCATCACCTTAAGGTTCCAATCAAATAATCTAGCTATTTAGTCTTTTCGTCTTAGTCAATGCACGTGCCCGTATGGAGAGGGTGTTAGGGCACACGCTTGGGGCTGCAGGGTGGGTGGCAGACTTGCCCCTTGAAGGCACTACTGGCTCTCATTGAACATCATTCCGCCTCCATCCTTCAAACAGCTGTGAGCTCTGCAAAAGCAGCTGTGGCCAGCCCAGGGTGTGGTGTCCTGGACCCATCTGCTGAAGGACCTTGCACGAGTCCTCGATGACTGGACACTGCTCTTTTCTGCATTTCTAACAACAGAAAAAGAGGAGTAGGGTCTTATGATCAAATTTCATTTTTAAAATTATTTTATTTTATTTTGGAGTCAGGGTCTTATTCTGTTGCCCAGGCTGGTGTGCAGTAGTGTGATCGTGGCTCACTGCAGCCTCGACCTCCTGGGTTCAGGCGATCCTCTTGCTTCAGCTTCCAAGTAACTGGGACTGCAGACGTGTGCCACCATGCCTGGCAAATTTTTTAAAAAATTTTTTTGGAAAGATGAGGTTTTGCTATGTTGCTCAGGCTGGTCTTGAACTCCTGGGTTCAAGTGATCCTCCTGCCTCGGCCTCCCAAAGTGCTAGGATTATAGGCATGAGCCACCACACCAGGCCCAAATTTCACTTTTAGTTTCTTTTTTGTGTGTAATTAGTAACAATCATTCCACCATCCACTAAAAACAGTAGAAGATGAACCTGCACTGGCCTCTTCCTGCTGGAGGGGATGTGGACATGCAGTCTACTGATATGGGAGTCACTCCTGAACCAGCAGGCTCCCAGCTCCTGATGGGTAGCCACCTCACGGGGCTTGGTGAGGGCTGGGGAAGGGGCGCGTCTGGCAACAGAGATGTCTTGGCAGCATCCCAAGTTCAGATGTGCATCTGATCACCCTGGGATCTTGCTAAAATGTAGATTCTGATTCTCGGGACCAGAGTGAGATCTGAGGTTCTGCATTTCTTCCACCCTTCCAGATGACACCAGGAATCACACTTTGAGTAGCAATGTCTCAGAGGATGCTTAAAGAATAAAAAAAAAAAATCAGCAGTGGAGCAGTCAGTGACAGGAGAAAGGTAGGAGGATAAATAAGAAGTCTAGAGAAGGGGAGAGAAAAGCAGAGGAAGGGAGGAGGATAGAGCTCCCACGGCCCTCTGGAAGGTCGGTCACTGTGGGGAGGGTGGACGCCAGGCCTGGGACTCCCCAGAGAACACAGGCCCATGGAAACGGGCAGCTTCCCTCTCTAGTCACACAAAAGAATCATCTGGGGAGCTCTAAAAAATCATGAGGCCTGCCTCTATATTCAGATGTTCTGATTAAATGGATCTGGAGTCTGGTCTGGGCATCTAGACTTACAAGAGCTCCCAGGTGGTTCTAAAGTGCCTGGGGCGGCCATCTGCGTCTCTAGAGGGAGAATGGTCTCAAAGGACCCCAGAGAAGCCTGGTGAGTGTGTACAGGTAGTTCAAAGCCAACTGGCAGGAGTCAAGTACAGTTGTTTTGTGTGGATCCTCAGGAGACCTGCACACAACAGGGACCAGAAAGAGCACAGGATTCATGTGCATACTCAGCCCTGTGACTGCATTTCTGAGGAGTGTGGTTTGCAGGGGTCCCTGCCTGTCCCTTAGAGAGGACAGAGTGGTATAGCAGGGTCTTTGCCCAGGACATTAGAGTCAGCCCAGACAAGTGACAGGGTGCTACTCTGGGATCCTGAAAGTTACAGGTTAAAATAATTCTTCTGGGCCTCACACCCTGGCCAGATTCTGGTTTAACAGATCTGAGCGGGGAGATTCAGGAACCAGCACTTTTTAAAAATTATTTTTTGTGGAGATGGAGTCTGGCTACCCAGGCTGGTCTCAAACTCCTAACCTCAAGGGGTCCTCCTGCCTTGGTCTCCCAAAGCACTAGGATCAAGCATTTTAGGAATGCTCCCCAGGTAATGCCAGCATGAAGTCTGAGCCCAGGTAGGCCCCTCATGCTCTGAAGTACGAGGGTGGGTGCTGTGATTCACCTCTGCTGGGCCCTGTGCCAGCTGCGTCCTGTGCCCCAGCCCCTCTGCTCTCTCTTTTGCTGCAGTCTCAGCTACAGAACGACCTCATTGCCAGCTGTATTCGCTTCCTACTGCCACTGTAACACATGGCGAGACACGTGCGGACTGTGTTCCCTTCTGAAGCCTCTAGGGAGAGTCTGGTTCCGTCCCTTTTCCAACTTCTGGAGGATGCCTACGTTGTTCACTCATGGCCTTCTCCCTCCATCCTCAAAGCAGCAATGTCTCCTCTCTATATATTTCCATAGTCACACCTCCTTTTGTTTGACAATAACTAGAAAAGGGTCTCTACTTTTCAAATAAATATTTTTAAGAGATGGGGTCTTACTATATTTCCCAGGTTGCCCTCGAAATCTTAGCCTCAAGCTCTCTTCCTACCTAGGCCTCTCCAAGTGCTGGGGTTACAGGTGTGAGCTGTCACACCTGGCCTCAGGTTTGCCACATTGTTTTAAATTTCATTTTTTTATTTTTTTAGAGAAGGGGCCTGGGGAGCTGTGTGTACCAGCAGTTGTGGTGATGAAGAGTAGAAGCCTGGGAGGAGGAGAAATCCTGAATTACTGAGCCCTCTTCCCCTAGCCAGGTCCTTCTCAACCTGAGCCTCCCCTTCGATTGAGTGTTCCATCTCCATGGGTTTGTCATTTCTTTATAGGGCCTCATGTCCTCAGGACAACAAAAAGAGGTAGAACCAGGTGCTCTCCAAGGCCTCAAGGATCTGTAACCAGAGATTATTTTAACTGGGAGCAAAACAGTCATTCAAATATGGTGAGACCCCAAATTGCCACAATGTCCCTCTCCCTTCCTCTGTGTGCACTAATACCACTTGGTAAAAAAAAGATCAAGGAAGGTCAGGTGCAGTGGTTTGTACTTGTAATCCCAGCACATTGGGAGGATCACTTGAGCCCAGAAGTTTGAGACCAGCCTAGGCAACATAGTGAGACCTTAAAAAATTAGCCAGACATGGTGGTGTGCAACTGTAGTCCCAACTACTTGGGAGGCTGAGGCGAAAGGATTTCCTTAGCCCAGGAGGTCAAGACTGCAGTGAACCACGGTCACGCCACTATACCCCCGTCTGGGCGACAGAGTCAGACCCTGACTCAAAAAAAACCACAAAAGATTGACAAGCTACCCAAGTGAGGGTCCCAGGCACACCGAAGTCAAAGCCATTTCTGTTAGGTAGAAGCCTCTTTCCTTCAGCCCCTGCTCACCCTCTTGGGCTCCCTAAAATTAATTTTGCTTCCTGAATTGCACAGATGGAAGTATCACCTTGGTGCAACCCATCCATCCATCACTGATTGTCCAGCCTACTCAAGGCCTGAGGCTGGGAGCGAGGGAAAGGCAGCTCATCTCCTCTGTCATCCCACACTCATTTATGGGATGTCTTTGGAATACAGAGCCAGTCCCTGAATTACAGCATGCCGGGGCCGGCAGAGCCCTCATAAATCATCTGGCCTGACCCCCGAGCTCCACGAATGCCAGCTCTCACATGGAGAGGTTAAGTGACTTGCATAAGGTCACACCACAGAGCTGAGGGCGGAATCCAGACAGCTGTCAGCAGTTCACCACACTGTCCACCCACCTGCCGGGGGAAGGTGGGGACAATGGATCAGTTTATGTGAGCATCAAACAGAGAGGAAACACACATTTCCATCAAGGGCTCCAGATTAGTAAGGACCCTGGGACCAAAGGCAGACAGCAAGGGACATTTTAGAAAGTAAAGCAGACAAGCACGGGGGTCAGTTCTTTCCTGTGAATGGCGATCACATTAGGAAAATGCAGGACAAAATATCAGGGAGAGGTGCCATCCTTGTTTTTATTCTGTAATCTGCATCCTCATTGGCAACACTCTGGCCATTTTTCTTTTCCTTGACACGTTTATCACCTTATTTTCATATTATACTATAAACCCTGGAATACACAGGCTCCTACAGCAGCTATTTTTTATGCAAGATAACACACCAAGCTTTGAGCCTTCCAATAAAATGAACCAAGGACATCTGGCATCGAAGTACTCACATTCCCCCCCTCCACACATCGCCCCCCACTCCTCCGAAAGGAGTCTGTCTGCTCTCTGTCTGTAAAAAAAGGAACAGGGCAATGAAAAAGGGCTGACATTTCAAAAACAAGAAAACAATCACCAAAACCAAAACCAAAAAAAAACACACACAAAAAAACTTTTCTTATTTCAAATCAAAAGCACCAAGATAGGTCATTTGACACTGAACGGCGGCATTTATAGCAATTGGTTATTTTCGTATCATCGGCTCTGACTACAAGGTCCGACAATTAAGCTCGAGAACCATTCTAGATAAAGTGCTACATACCCCATTGCTGAATATCATCCCAGTCACCTTTGAAGTACTCCCCTTGGGAAGCTATGCACCGATGCCAGCACCTGGTCCACCCATCAAAGTAATTTTGGAACTCTTTTTCAGGAATGGCTGCCAGAGTTATCCTTGTTACTTGTTGAGGTCTGACAGTTAAGTTCTCGAACTTGCCACCGTGCGCTTATGTGGGCAGGACTCTACAAATAACTGTATTGGAACACACTCCTTACTCACCTGGTCTGGCCCCCAGTAGCTTTTTTATTTACCTGAATATAAAGGAAATATTGAAAGAAAGACATTTGATGACATTCAGGACACCAAGGGTAATACGATGACGGCTCTGACGGCCATTCCAGAAAACGAGTTCCAAAGTAGCCCTGACGGGTGGACTAGGTGCTGGTATGGATGCATAGCTTCCCAAAGAGAGTACCTCAAAGGTGACCATAGTGATATTCAGCAATGAGGCATGGAGCACCTTTTCTAGGATGAGTTTGCAAACTTAATTGTTGGACCTTGTATATTCAAGTGCCAGGTGACTAACCTACTCATTTATTCTCACAGAAATAGATGATAACGCTAAATGTGTTATTGGGATCTAATTCTAAAACTACAGATGTTATAGCCTCTTATGAAAATCAGGCATTGTGCTTACTTCTTCTGACAACTCAGAGATAAGTATTCTAGGGTCTTTGATAGAACAACCTATGTTTACAGGACGCTCTAGGAGGGGATCTCAGGACACTTCTGAAGGGGCTGGAGAGCCCCTGGCACGGGTGCTTTTACTTTCCAGGAGAGTGAATAAGCTGTGACAGCAGCTTCTGAGTGACTGGAACCAAGACCTATGTTAGCGTCCACTTCCAGGGGTACCCAAGGGTCCTTCGTGGAAGGTGTGGTCATTATCCTGCCCTCAGTGGTTCCTGATCAAAAGACCACCTATTGGAGATGTATGCATACAATCTGAGATGTATACATGCTTGCTCTTTGCATTGTGTATTACCTGTCAATATCTGTGTCTCTGTTCTAGGGAGAGACCTATTCACATCTGAAGAAAGAGTGATTTATTACCCCGTCTAAGTGAGAAGAAGGTTGAGATTGGATGTCAACTTGAGCCCTCAGTTTCTACCCTGAGTAAAATAATAACACGGGTTGGGGACAGTCACCTAGATGCTCAGCTAACTGATAGGGGCCATCTCTCTCCCCATCCTTTCTTTCCCAATTCCTGGCAAGTTTCTCCCAATGCAGAGGCCTAAAATTCTTTAAAGAAAAGAAGCCACAACCAAACACACCGTGTGTTCTAGGCATCTTATGTAAAAGTGGATAGGTTGTAGCACAGGGGTGCTCTCTTAAACAAATGCTCTAACAATCAGGTTTGATCTACAGCGGAGGACATTGATGATTAGAGAGGTGAAGGCCGAGCCCAGGACCACACAGCTTGTTAGTGGCCAGGTGAAGACTGGCACCCAGCTCTGCTAATTCCCAGACTCATGAATATTCTCTGCCAAATGCCATTCACTCACATGTGCTTATTAACCTGTCTCTTCCTCCAGGAAGTCTCAGGCGTCACTGGATTGCTTCACTTTTTTGGCATTCACCTTCATATTAGAGAAAAGAACAAGCCTATGCTCCAGGCCACGCTGGTAATATTTGCACCATGGAACTGAAGCCACGGTGTCTCCGGGTGTGGGGTTCAAAGCAGCAGCCACACTCACCCATACTGGACGACGCCCATCAGGGGGCCCTCAGGGCCGATGTCCAGAGCCTGGGCAATGTCGGCCAGGAACTGCTTCTGGATGCGGAACCGGCGCTTGCCGAGGCCGGCGCTTCCGTCGATGACAAATGACAAGTCGACCTTGCAGTCTGAGGAGCGGAAGAAGACTGTTACTCAATAACGGCCCACTGCATTTACCCTGGCACCTCTGTGGCTTTTCCTCTACCAGGGTCCCCCTGAGATTCCCATGAGAAGAAAGTAAGACACAATTGGTAAGAGGTAGGGTGTGTTCACGCATTTACACCCCAGCTTCCCTGAGCACCAGGGTCTTAGACACACGGGTTAGCCCCCGTTTCCACAGCCATTCTAGAATTCTGTGTATCCGCCACAAAGACAGACCTCGGAAGCAGCGGCGTCCCGGGCAAGCTTGGGAAGGGTCTCAGAAGGGTTTCTCAGGCTCAGACCAAATAAGTGCAGACCCCAGATGTGGGACTCGCCAGGACCAAGTCCTAAAGGCTTGTGGTCTTTTATTCTCATCCTAACTTTTGAGAAATAAGCGCTGGATTTCTACAAAGGTATGAAAGAACCTTCAAGGCCAGTACTAAAGAAAGGGCAGGAATTGCAGAATGAGAAGTTGATATCAGTCTTCTTCACTTCCCTGGGGGCAGCAAAGAAAATATCTACATAAATCTGCAGGATGTCGGCACCTGTTTGTACCTGTCTTAGGCTTTTCTCTTTCTTTTTTCTTTTCTGTTTCATTCTTCCTTCCCTTCCTTCCTCCCCTCCCTCTCTCCCTTCCTTTCATTCTAAGATGTGGGGTACAATTCAGGATCAGACAAAGAAAATATCCACATACATCTGCAGGATGTCGGCTCCTGTCTTAGTCTTTCCTTCCTTCCTTCCTTCCTTCCTTCCTTCCTTCCTTCCTTCCTTCCTTCCTTCCAGATGTGGGGTAAAATTCAGGATTAGGGATACAAGTAAGTGATCATTGTCCAGGTAAAATTTGGGCCTCCCTTTGGTCCCCACTTTGCCTTCCTTTATTTCTTTTACTTGTGGTATAAATGAGGATAGCTGTTCTGGCTTAGAACCTCTGGATCTCTGTGAGGAGATGAAAAGCTATAGTAGAGATGGGGGTGAGGTGGGGTTGTAAGCTTTTTTTTTTCTTCTTCTTCTTAGAGACAGAGCCTTGCTTTATTGCCCAGGCTAGAGTGCAGAGTTTCAGAAGGCCACAGAAACAGAGTTTCAGAAGGCCACTGAAGCCCAGGATCAGGCAGCACACTGCTGTACAGTTGGTCATGTTGTTCCCTCAGCCTCCTGAATAGCGGGGACTAGAGGTACACGCCACCATGCCTGGCTAATTTTCAAATTTTTTATAGAGATGGAGTCTTGCTATGTTGTTCAGGCTGGTCTTGAACTCCAGGGCTCAAGCAATCCTCCCAAAGTGCTGGGATTACAGGCATGAGTCACCACACCCGGCATGCAAGCTCTTTTCAATCTTTCAAACACGTATAGGAATTAGTGAATAGCCCCACAGGCTAATAGAAATTAGTGTTTCCTTTGCTCTTGACTGAGATGATATCATCTCAGTATGATAAAACTGATTATTCAAGGCTGATGAGAGGCTCTTATTGGCAGTCACATAGCCCTTTGATTAATAACAAGAGAAAAATGAATTATTTAACAGCTGCAATTCGGGAGATGAGAATGTTTCAAAACAGAGTTCCACAGAGAAAAGTTAGGAATTTCTGGGCTGGTGAATCCAAGAGAAGGGGGAGGGGGGCTGAGGGAGTGGGGGTGGAGAGCCAGTACCCCCTTTTGTGGGTGGGGGAGCTGTGGCCAGGAACCTGTCTCTCCAGAACACCCTATTCCCAGTGGCCCATTGCTACCACGAGGTTGGAGTCTTCCAGCCTCCAGGAGGAGGAGATTTGTGGATGAAGAGGGTTGTTGTTGGTTTTTTAAAAAATGAAAGCAATGTATGGACATGAGTCAACAAAGTCTTAAGCAGGAGAATGGATGACAAATATGTCTCGATGACAACTATGGTGGAACTGTCAGATTAAGGAGAAAAGTGATGTCTGGGTTTTATTTTCTTGCACAACAGTCAAAGCCAGAGGAAGAGTCGGAGGTGACAGAGCCCCATCTAGGTCTGGTGGATTCTGCACTGGGGGAATTAGGGCCCTGGTGCCTGGGATCACCAAAGCTTTGGCCTCCTGTCTGGCTGGGCGCTCAGTGCCTCCCACTTCTTCCTGTTCACCCGGCCTCCCTTGTCCTTTGCTGCCCACAAACATGACCCTTGAGATGTAGAATGAAACAGGCAAATGAGACCCCAAAGCGGAGTTTCAGAAGGCCGTTGAAGCCTGGGATCAGGCAGCACACTGCTGTACAGTCAGTCGGTCATGTTGTTCCCCCAGCAAGGCCAACTCGCTTTTTTCCAGGCCTGGGCTCGCGATGCAAATTGTTGCCAGCAGGTGGCAGTGGTGTTCTTCAGGGCTGGCCACCCACCCGCACCCACGGTTTACTGGACTCTCAGGCTTGGTCTCCACCTACCGGATCAGGTCTGCAGTTAGCAACCCCCCCAGGTGATTCGTGTGCGCAGCAAAATTTGAGAAGGACTCGTGAGGAGGGGGTTTCCTTCCAGATGTCAGCAGATTCGTTCAATATGCCTCAACTGCGCTCAAACCTTTTTTATTTTTTTGAACCACTGTTAATTAGAGTAAGGGCCAAAGGGATTTTCTTTGTAAGTGAATCAAGTACATGGATTTTGTTGCATCTCTTTGTTTCCTCATGGATGGTTTTCCCCTCGTGGCCCACATCTTGAACTGAGTTCCAGATTGACACGTTCATCTCACAGCAAGGTCTTAAGAAGGTGAGGCGTGTCTCTATTGGCTGAATTCTTGCACCAGTCTGATGGCTGCTTTCGGAGTTACCTTGTCCCCCTCTCTCAGAAAGTCTTACATGACAATGGCCCCTTTGAGTCATTGAGCTCAGGGCACCTGCTGTCTGAGACCTGTGACTTTCTCACACCGAGGTGAAAACATGCTGATTTGGTGATGACGCCCTCAATTCTCATGGGCAGAACGGGGCAGTTTACCATGGTCACAGAAGAGGCCAGGCTGGAGGGCGAGGAAGGAGAGGTGAGACATTGTGTCTATGGGAATCGATCTTCCAATTTGTTGAATTCCTCTGGTTTTCTCCAACACGGGACTGTATGACAGATTAACCCTGGATGCATGTAGGAGTCATGCACATATCCCAGTTGCTTTGCAGCTTCAACAAATGGACCCCCGGGAATCACTCTGGACTGTGGTTCTTCAGAGTTAACGTGCAAAGGAATCACTTGGACACATGGTCTATGGAATCTGCATTCCTAACAAGCTCCCATGGGATGCATATGCTGCTGGTCCCCAAACCACACTGTATTGTTGTTGCTGTTGTTATTATTATTATTTAGTGATGGGGTCTCGCTCTGTCGCTCAGGCTGGAGTGCAGTGGTGCAATCATAGCTCACCACAGCCTTGAACTTCTGGCCTCAAGGGATCCTTCCACTTCAGCTTCCTGAATAGCTGGGACTACAGTCACCCAGCTAATTTTTTAAGCCTTTTTTTTTTTTTAGAGATGGGGGTCTTGCTATGTTGCACAGGCTGGTCTTGAATTCTTGGCCTTAAGTGATCCTCCCACCTCAGCCTCTCAAAGTGCTGGGATTATAGACGTGAACCATTGCAGCTGGCTCAGACCACATTTTGAGTAGCAAGATCCAGGCAGAGCCTGATACTGTAGGTGTGAGGCAGGAAAACATCTTTTTTTTTTTTTTTGAGTTGGAGTCTCACTCTGTCACCCAGACTGGAGTGCAATGGCACGCTCCTGGCCACCGCAGCCTCGACCTGCTGGGCTCCAGCGATCCTTCCACCTCAGCCTTCTGAGTAGCTGGAACCACAGGTGCACGCTACCACACCCGGTTCATTTTTGATGTAGTGCAGATACGAGGTCTCACCACGTTGCCCGGGTGGGTCTCAAACCCACAGGCTCAGGCAATTCACTCACCTTGGCCTCCCAAAGTGCTGTGATTACAGGTTGAGTCAGCGAGCCTGGCCGGCAACATCTTTAATTTAATTTAATTTTTTATTTTAATTTTTTATTCTTGTGTTGGAGTCTCATTCTGTCACCAAGACTGGAGTGCCACTGTAGCCTTGACCTGCTGGGTTCCAGCGATCCTTCCGCCTCAGCCTTCCAAGTATCTGGAACTACAGGTGTGTGCTACCACACCCAGCTAATTTTTGATTTATTGTAGAGATGAGGTCTTGCCAAGTTGCCCAGGCGGGTCTCGAACCCGCGGACTCAGGCAATCCATTCACCTCAGCCTTCCAAGGTGTGGAATTACAGGCTGAGCCACCGAGCCCGGCTACATCTTTAATTTTAAAAATATCTTCAGGCGATCCTTACCTGCAGCAGGTTTGAACCTCGCTGCCCGTTGGGGGCTGACCACTAGTGACTTCCCGGAAGAATCTGTAAATTCCTTCTTTCCATACCTTGCAGGTTTTCCTCTTCTTCCCTGGCCCCTCCTTGCTGGTATCCTCAGGTGGCCTCTCCTCTACCCAGCATGGCTCCTCTGGTTTAAGTCCTCTGTTCCTCCCGACTCTGCCCATCTCCCTGGGTCAAGTGTTCTGATTTCATAGCCTCGGTTTCAACCATAGCTCATTGTCTTCCAGTTCTAAATTCTGCCCGGGCTGCTCCTTCTTAATGCTGGGTCCCTGGGGTCGTCCCACTATCACATCCCATGTCTCACGGAAGGCCACCAACCACCTCCCTGCCCTGCCTGCTCCATCCCCAGCAATCCTCATTCACTCAGCTGCTCAGGTCATCCTTCCCTGCAGCTCCATCCTAGAGACCCTTCCTTCTCTGCATCTCTCACATTTGCCCACTTCTCTCCATTTCCACTCCAACCTCGAGCTCTGGCTAACCGTCATCACCACTGCCCCCACCAGCCCTCCATCTCCTCCTTTCTTCCATCCCCATCTCTCCATTCCATCCCATTCTTCACCCTGTTGCCATAGCGATGTTTAAAAACTCAGATCCTCTCCCCCTCATGTACATAAACAGTTTAAATCCTTCAAAAGCTTCCTTTTCTCCACAGAGCAGAGTGACAGGAGAGAGGAGATAGACAGATCCATGTAGGGGCAAGGCGGGCTTGGTTGGGGGTGAGTGGGCAGAGGGGAGAGAGGGTAGATCGGTGTCAAAGCCACCAAGGGTTTCTCGTCGTCAATTCACTTACTTGGGTCTCCCAAGGATACTGGCTCCAGAGACTGTGTGCTTAACTCTTCTTTTGGAACAGAGCCTGGAAAGAGCAGTAAAACTTTTGGTGACTTACAAGCACAAGAAGCATCTGGCCTTACCCCAGGGAGGGGGACATGATGGATATTCACACCCAGCTCAGTGACTGGCTTAAGGCTGACTGTATTCTTCTCCACCCCACACCCATCCTGAAAAAATAGGGATAAATTAATATGTACTGACAGCCTACTAACCACAGTACCCTGCTGGGTGCTCAGGGGATTGGGTATCAGAAGACTTGAGTTCTGCTCTTGTTACTTTCTTCTTTTTCTTTTTCTTTTTTTGAGTCAGGGTCTCACTCTGTCACCCAGGTTGGAGTGCAGTGGCACAATCATGGCTCACAGCAGCTTTGACTTCCTGGACTCAGACGATCCTTCCGCCTCAGCCTCCCAAGTAGCTGGGACTACAGGAGTGCACCACCACACCTGGCTAATTTTTTGATGTTTTGTAGACAAGAGGTCTTGCTATTTTCCCCAGGCTAGTCTTGAACTCCTGGGCTCAAGCAATCCTCCCACCTCGACCTCCCAAAGAGCTGGGATTACAGGCATGAGCCACAGTACCCAGCAGTTGTAATTCCAGCAGCTCTTGTTAATTTATTCTATTTAAGCCTCAGGGTTGTTTTTTGGGGTTTTTTTTTTTTTTAATCTGAGTCTTAGGGTTTTGTTTTTTGTTTTTTAAATATAAAAGCACAAGCACGTTCCCACTGTAAATTATGGCTCTAAAATTTGGCAAATCTTGAGGTCAGGGAGTGTGACTTGCTCATATAAATCTCCACCGTGCCCAGGTCATGCAGGTCTTCAGTTCACATTTGGTAATTGAGTCAATGAACGAAGATGAATCAGATACAAAGAGGACAACCTAATGAGGGTTGGGTGTGGACTGAAGGAGGAGAATTCAGATAAAAGCACGTCAAGGAAGACCAGACGTGGTGGGTACCCTATAGTACCAGGGCTTTGGAAGGCCGAGGCAGGAGTTCAAGGCTGCAGTGAGCTCTGATTGTGCCACTGCAGTCCGGCCTGGGCGACAGAATGAGACTGTGTCTCAAACGAACAAAAAACCTCAAAACCCTCAAATTAGACGATCTGGAACACCATTCCTGCCCCGGCTGTTGGAGACAAGAGGTAAAGACCACAAGGGTGTTGTGCTCTGAGAGGCCACGGTTGCGCAAGTTCAGTTTCAGCCTCGGGAAAGGGGGTGTGTACTTGCAGTCATTTACAAGGGCGCCAAGTTCATAAATATGCCATGACAGGAAATGAAGACAGCA
This sequence comes from Carlito syrichta, assembly GCF_000164805.1. Classification (NCBI taxonomy): domain Eukaryota; kingdom Metazoa; phylum Chordata; class Mammalia; order Primates; family Tarsiidae; genus Carlito; species Carlito syrichta. The sequence goes on along the minus strand of NW_007255926.1, from coordinate 683,318 downwards.
CGTGGGAATCCTTTCCAGCTTGGTAGACCAATGGACTCCCCGGGAAGTGTGCCTGCGGCACCGGAAGTGAGTCTCCCAGTCCTGGCCGCCCGGAAGTAAGTCTCCCTCCTAGGCCTCCCGGAAATGAGTCTCCCGGTCCAGGCCGCCGGAAGTCCCGGGATTCCCGGGCCTGGAGGGTGGTGCTGGGTCTTTGCTCGCTCTCGGCTGCAGTGAGCGTTCTCCGGGCCTGTTGTTTTTTCCAGTCTACAGAGCACATGATTTCACCCTCTCATGTGCTCATGTCAGCTAGCACATCCCGCTTCATCATATCACTAAAAACTCACTTTGGAGTCTTAACAGCATTTCTTGGCCAGGAGCCTCTTGGGCGACGCCCCAAGACTCCATTGGAGGGATGGGAGGAAATGCAAGTCCAAGGTCGAGCCCTGTCCTTCCCCTCCGTCTCCCCTACCAGGGTGATCGTCTCCCTGGCCAAGAGCCGTCGGTAGGTCTTTTCCGTTGGACTGTCAGACATTTAATGTGGTGAACAGCGAACACCATCCATTCATGCAAAGAAGGGGAAACAGAGGAAGCCAGAGTATGCAGCCAGACAGCGAAGGTCTAATCCCATTTTGGGGCTAGGGAACCAGCTCCCTTCTGGCTTTTGGCCTCCTTTCTCCTTTTTGTTATCCAGTGTTGTCCCTCACCCCAGGTCCCTCTGGGGAATTTCTTCAAAGGACCATGTGGTCAGAGCTGGAGACCATAGAAAGGCCGGTCTAGCTGAGTTCGGCCACTCTGCCACCAGTGGGGTCACATGACTCCCCAGTTCTGTGGTTCCATGCATCTTGATTCAGGCATGGCTGAGAGGTTGGCCTGTATAATTACCTACATCTAAAAGGACCAATCCGGGTTTCCACAAGTCTATTTCTCCCTCTCTCCCTTTTTTCCCTCCCTTCCTCCCGCCTTCCCTTTCTTTCTCTCAGGGTCTCACTCTGTCACCCAGGCCAGGGTGCAGTGGCATAATCACAGTTCACTGCAGCCTCCAACTTCTGGGCTCAAGCAATCCTTGCGCCTCAGCTTTCTGAGTAGCTGGGACTACAGGCACACACCACCATGGTCAGCTGTTTAAAAAACTTTTTTTTTTTTTTTGTAGAGACGAGGTCTCACTCCGTTGCCTAGGTTGATCTCAAAGTCTTGGGCTCAAGCGATCCATGTTGGCCTCCCAAAGTACTGGGATTACAGGTGTGAGCTACCACACCTATTCTATATTTTCAAAATTGAAAATAAACAGACTTGTTACTTAAACCAAGCCAGCTGGAGCTCCCAAGAGAATTTCCAGGAGGATATGGTTTCCCAACTGTGGCAGAAAACTCAATAAAGGAGCAGGGGACCGGAATTTCAGATGAAGCAACCTGAAATCTGTGTGATTTTTTTCCATTAAAAGCTCTTAATGTCAAAGACATAATCATCTTTGGTTTCTTTCTTTCTTTCACTATGCACAAGTATCATGGAATAACAGAACACTGGAATTCAAAAGGACCTAAAAGTTCATCCTGTTCAAAACATCCCAAACTGCTTCACAAAATTCCTGCTATGTGGGTGGCTGGCAGTCCTTGAATACCTCCAAAGACAGAGAATTCATTACATAGTCAACCAAAGTAGCGCATTCTTTTTTGGACTTCTGAGACTGAAAACATTTTCATCGTATCAGTTGAAATCTTTTGCCCTAAATATTTTCCCATCCATTCATCCTTCCATGCATCCCTCCATCCATACTTATTAAGCACTTAATATGAGCCTAATATCATTCTAGGTACATTTGTTCCTCTTGTATGTTTGAATTCTCTTCCTTGGAGTTATGCAGGGCAAATATGACCCCTTCAGTGAGCAGACGATCCTCTCACTTCCTGAGGGTCTGTTTCTCACAGTATGGTTCAATCAGGATAAAGTGGCACCTGGATTCTATATGCCTGGTGTAAGATGTTAATGCCTGGTACCACAAACTGGTGTTGATAAAGTGGAAGGGATGGTGGAGGAAAGGAGGGGGGATTCTTACCCCCAAATCCCTGATCTCTTTTGGAAATCATGACTGGGAAGGGCTCAGAGGCAGCACAATGTGTTAGGAAGCCTCAAAAGGACACAGAAATAGATAGCTGTTTTCCCTCTCTCTCCCTCTCTATCCCCCTCTCTCCTTCCTTCCCACTCTCCTCCCTGTCTTCCTCCTTCTCTCTTATAGCTTGGAAGGCTAAGAGCAAGATCAATTGTTTTTTGTGTCTTCAAATTTATCAGCTTTACTTCTGGCTGAAGTTATTCACACCCTCAAAAAAAGTGGCCTTTTCCTTGATGTGACTAAGATGTCAGGCAGTTCTGAAAAGCCATCGGTGCTCTTACACATTCTGGTTTAATAATGGGACCTGAGTTGAGTCTAGCTCAGCCATTAACTAGGTGTAAGACCTTGAGCAAGTCAAGTGCCCTCGGCGAACCTTACTTTCTTTGTAAATAACATAAGCAGATTGGGCGAGATGGTCTCCACGCTCCAAATACTTATGATTCATGTTTAAACATTCCACTTCTCAAGCCTTATCAATTTGCCGCCACCTACTGGTGAAAATATTCACTTTGCTCTTTTTTCTTTTTTTCTTTTTTTTTTGAGTTGGAGTCTCACTCCGTCGCCCAGATTGGAGTGCAGCGGCCGCTCCTGGCCACCGCAGCCTCACCTGCTGGGCTCCGGCGATCCTTCCGGCTCAGCCTTCCAAGTAGCCGGAATTATAGGCACGCGCTACCACGCCCAGCTGATTTTTTTTTTTTTTTTATTGTAGAGATGAGCTCTTGCTGCCCAGGCGGGTCTCGAACCCATGGGCTCAGGCAATCCACTCACCTCAGCCTCCCAAAGGCTCTTTTTTAAAAAAAAAAAAAAAAAAAAAAAGTCTGGTGACTTCTCTCCGTTTTTGCCCAAGGTTGCTTTTTTTTTTTTTTCCTTTTTCACAAGCACTCTTGAATGTCATGAAGATTAGAATGCTGGTGCTTTATTACTTTATCAGGAGATAAACAGTCCCCTGACATCAGGGATTTCCAGGTCTCTGACTCCTGTCCTGGAAGCCTGTCCTATTAACGCCTCTTTGATTTTGTTTGGGACAAGTTTGAACCAAATTACATTCATCCAAAAGCTGAGGGCTGAAAAATATTTGGACAGCTGAGACTTGGTGTTTTTGGACTTGGTAGGAGTGAGAAGTAAACTTGTGAGAACATTTGTGTTCTGGCGTCGCGTCAGGGAGGAACAGGGTGGCATTGAGGAAAAAAAGAAGTCAGAACCCATCCTGGGTCTACCAAAGACCAGCTGGGGGGCCAGGGGTCACCCACCTTTTCTACAGTTTTTTCTATAAAGACTCACCCTGCCTTAGCTCACAGGGAGGACACTCAAAGGAGGTGAATGTGTATAAAATCTCTCCTAAAAGGGTTATTCACTCTTTAAAAATGGAATTATTTTTATGATAGTTCTTGCTTGGTCATCTCATAGATCCAGTCCGCTCTAAGAGAAGTATTGGTTCTGAACGATTTCCGTGGTAGACTTGTAGAAACCCGTGACATTTATTGAGGGCTTGTTCTGTGTTGGGCACTGACTGAGCACTTTGGAAGTATTAAAGTCACAGTAGCCCTGGGAGTCAGGTATAACCATGAGCCCATTTTACAGGAGAGGAAACTGATTCACAGGGAATAGCCGAACAGAACTTTGAGACCAGGCAGGTAGACTTTGGAGCCTGTACTTAAGCATCATCTGTCTATCGTGTGGGAGGAAGAGTCATGGTCACTTCAGCATCTCAGGGTCCTTGGTGAGGCTGCCAAGAAGCCAGGCCTGCACAGCCTCCTGGAACTCACGCTAATGTAGCTACATCTTCAAAGGAGCCCAGGACTATCCCTGTTCCCAAGACCCCTGAGATGATCTCTGTGTTGGCTACAGCTCCTCTGTTCCCCTGCATGGGACCGTAGTGGGAAGTCACCAGCACGGGACCCTAGTGGGAGCTGTGACACATGGCTCTCAGGGTTCTCAAGTTTTATAACACAGAAGCTCAGATGCCCCCTCAACTCCCTGGTTTCTTCCCAGTGACTCCCCTGGGGTGCAGATTTGAGGAGGAAGCAGCAGTCTGAAAGGCAGCCAGCCTTTGGAGCCAGGTGCTATCCGGGCTTCCCGTCCCTGCTCCGGGTCCTCGTGTCCCAGGGCTGCACATTTCCCTGGAGAGCTTCCTCTTGCTGGACTGAGGTGGGAGTGCTCAGAAGTGGGGCACTGTGGCCATGCCCAGGGTGTTGCCATGCTGGTGGCATACCGCACAAGGAATTTCAGAGAAAACAAGGACAGTCTGGGTTCCTGGCCATGAGCCAGGCTTATAAATGGGTCCCTCTCTAAGGCTTGCTTCGGGTATCGTGTAAGACCTAGAAGCCTTTTTCTCCTGGAAACACTAACTCCATGGATGCTTATTTGATTCAAACAGAGCTTGGGACCACGAAGCCATCAGCATAGGGATGGTTCTGAGGGAGAAAAAAAGACACTAATTTTTTTCTTTCCTTCTTTCCTTCTTTCCTTCTTTCCTTCTTTCCTTCTTTCCTTCCTTCCTTCCTTCCTTCCTTCCTTCCTTCCTTCCTTCCTGACAGGGTCACCCTCTGTTGCCCATACTGGAGGGCAGTGGTGCAATTATAACTCCCTGCAGCCTCCAACCCGGGGCTCAAGCAATCTTCCTGCCTCAGCCTCCCAATTAGCTAGGACTACTGATGTGTGCCACCATGCCTGGCTAGTTTAAAAAAAAAATTTTTTTTGTAAGGATAGAGTCTCACTCAGTTGCCCAGGTTGGTCTCAAACTTCTGGCCTTAAGTGGTCTTCCCACCTCTGCTTCCCAAAGTGCTGGGATTACAAGTGAGAGCACTTGGCCAAAACTACTGTGTTTGAACTTGACTTATCAGGATCCCACCACCTATCCCTCCTTGAGAACACAGCAGGAACATCCCGCCCTGACTCCAGGGTCCCGGAGAGGAGGGGTCAGGTGGGCAGAGGCCCCAGAATGTAGGAGACAAGGGCATTACAGGTGATCCTGGAGGGAGAATGTGGGACTTGTGAAGGGAAACACTCCAGATGTAGGATTTTAGAATTTGAAGATGTCTGATTCGTCCTGTAGTTCTAACACAGAGCCCAGTGTCTGATATACAGTTTGCTCAATAAATATTTTTAAAAAGTAACAGCAGCTCCCCTGCTGGAGAGGGACATCTTAAACTGGGGGTGTGTAAAGTTATATCTGTGAGCGGAAGGCAAAGTGAGAGGGGTGGCAGGACTTGCTCAGGACTCAGAAGCCCAGTGTCCTGGGCAGGAGGGGTGAGGTGTGAAGCCCAATGTAACATTGTTAGGTCTATGTGTAGCTGCCTGTGTCTGTGAATGGGTTGATCTAAGCACAAAAGAGGTGTTTGAGGAGAGATCACAGAATTCAGTGGTCCCATGTGATATGTTTTTATCAGTGACAGAAATGAAGACAGGTGGCATGTTTACTGATTTTACAGATAACACAGATTAGAAGGACAGCTTTGCCTTAAACGACGGAGTTTAAGAGTTGGGAAGATTGCAACAGACTACACTAAGAGAGGACTTCATAGAGATGTGTGTGATATTCCAACTTGGACTTAAAATCTCAATTATGTATAGACAGGATTGGAATGACCTTCTCTTATTCACCTTTTTTTTTTTTTTTTTTTAGAGACGAGTGCAGTGGCATGACCATAGTTCACCACAGCTGTCAACTCCTGAGTTTAAGCAATCCTTCTGCCTCAGCCTTCCAAAGTGCTGGGATTACCTATGTGATCCATTGTGCCTGGCCTGGGGCGACCAGTTTCTATAGAAGGACAAGATTAAACCTCTTGCGGATTTCAGTTATCACAAGCTCAGTAGGAGATGAGTTCATGTGAGACAAGGCTTGCTCCAGTAGAAGCTGGAATGTTGTCAGGGAGGCAGAGTATTTAGGATGAGGGAGATGGCGCCCTGGAGGAAGTATCCTGGAAAAGATGAGACATAGAGGAGGGCACGAAGCCTGGCTTCCCACATCTGAAAGGCTCTCAAACTCAAGAGACGCTCAGGGTCTCTTTAAAATTATTAAAAATTATTAAAATTATTGAAGACCCCCAAAGAGCTTTTGCTTGTGTGGGTCATCGTTATTAATTTTTATCATTTAAAAATTACAATGATTCATTCTCTCATTTGAAACTGGCAATTTATCAACTCATTTAAAATGATAATAGTACTATATTGTATTTTAATATAAAGGTCTATCTTTAAAGAAAAATAATGGTTTTCTTTTTTTTATGAGATGGGGTCTTGTTCTGTTGCCTAGGCTGCAGTGCAGTGACACAAACATAGCTCACTGCAGCCTCCAATTCCTGGGCTCAAGCAATCCTTCCACCTCAGCCTCCTGACTAGCTGGGGCTACAAGCAAGTGTCACCATACCCAGCTCAAAAATAACTGTTTTTTAAGCCAAAGAGATCAGTGAGCAGAGTGGCAAATTTCTTCAAAGTCTATTATAACAGAAGCTGTCTGGAATCTGGTGTCGGCTCCTGCAGCCAATCTGCTATGCTATCTCCTTACGCAGACATGTAGTTGGAGAAAGAAGGAGCTCACAGAGTCCCTGAAAGCAGGGTACTCAGACATACTTTGAGAACTACCAGTTTAGCAAATTAGGAATGATGAACTAAAAAGTTCTAGAAAGTGGCCAGGCGTGGTGGCTCACACCTGTAATCCCAGCACTTTGGGAGGCCAAGGCGAGAGGATTGCTTGAGCTCAGGGGCTTGAGATCAGACTGGGCAACTTGGTGAGACCTCATCTCTACAATAAATCAAAAAATAAGCTGGGCACGGTAGTGCGTGCCTGTAGTTCCAGCACAAAAACTAGCTGGGCGTGGTGGTGTGCATCTGTAGTTCCAGCTACTTGGAAGGCTGAGGGAGAAGGATCGCCTGAGCCCAGCGGGTCAAGGTTGTGGTGGCCATGAGTGTGCTACTGCACTCCAGCCTGGGCAACAGAGTGAGACTCCAACTCAAAAAAAAAAAAAAGTTCTAGAAAGCATGTCTAACAGTGCCACCCACCAAATGAAGGGGCTGGGAAATTCTCTGCCACTTGAAGTTATCCAATGTAGGATAAACGCCTTTGTCTGGCACACCACAAGGGCTTCATTTTTTAGGTGAGAAATTAGACCAGATGTCCTTTACACAGTTCTTTCCAGTTCCACGATCTGATGATTTTAGAGCTGAGGAACTGGGCGACTTGCCTAACATCCGTGACTATATCTGAGATGACAGCCGGATGGGTATTACCTCAGAACCCCAAATGCTGCGTCCTGCCTTTTTCTCAGGGTATGCACGTAAGAGCCGTAATGGGATGTCCTGGCCTGTCTAGACCTCAGCACCTTCAAACTGGGCGAGTCATTTAAGGCAAGGACACTCTGAAGTCTCATGGGAGGGTCTGAGGTGCTCAGAGAAAAACGGCAGGGATGATGGGGAGGGGAGGAGCGGCAGGAATGGGTGGAATCTGAGGACAGAAAAGAAGCTGGGAAACTCCATGTGGGCCAAGGAGATAGAGCATCCTAACTGGGACACGGAAGAGAATGGAGAAGAAACAGATTCCCAGAGCTTAGGACCGGAGGATGGTGAGATGGGAAAAGAGGACATGGGCCAGATGCACTCAGCAGAATGCAGCCTTGAAGCAGACCTAGGGTGTCAGAGCAGCCTCGGAGATGCGTATCAGGCAACATCCCTCCTCGCCAGCCACTCTGCCCACGTGTGGCTAGTTCAGCATTTCTAGTATGTTCGCTTTATCCCAAAGGCCAGTTGTGGAGGGGCCGAGTGGGTGCATAGGCTGTTTAGACGGGGACCCCTTCGAGGGGACATAAATCTGGGGAGCCCTTGGGCATCTGAGTTGATATTTCCTATTGGACACACTGAGAATGGACAAATTGAAGAGACAGTTTCTCGAGGTTAAAAGAACTTAGCATGCCACCAAACTCTGGTGGCCTGGAGCTGAACAGCAGAGGCCACCAGTGGGTATGTGGGAGGCCCATGGTCTTGCAAGTGCCACAGTGTGAACTCTGGAGAGTGGATGGCTTACCCAGGCTGACGTCTGCTGTGGCGGGTCTCTGGAAGGCAGCTCCGGACAAATCCTGCCTTGGGATACCTGAGGGAATCACGCAGGGTCAGCAGATGTACACCCAATCGGCAGACAGCTTTCTTCCATTATTTTGACCCCTGGTGAAAGTCGCCCTAGTTCAGATTTTCCTTGGAAGGCAGCCAAGTGTTCAGGTTCTCTGTGGCTGGCTCTGCTTTTGAGGGTTGCAGAAGTTCTGGCCAAGGGGACAAGAAGAAAGAGTGCCCCATGGTTTGGCCTCCTGAACAGTCCTGTGGGCCTGTTGAGGCCTAGGATGGCCTGAAAGTCCTTGCCTTGACCGGTGTTCTGATTCTTAGGCCTTTTTTCCAAGCCAACAGTATGTTCATTGGCAAAGATGCCATTATGACAGGGAAGCTGTCAGCCTTGACCAGATGACCTTGTGGAGCCCTGCTCTGATCTGGTACCAAAGCAAAACAGAACCTACGGTTTTTTGTTTTTTGTTTTTTGAGTCAGAATCTCTGTTGCCTAGGAAGGAGTGCAGTGGCACACTCACGGCCACCACAGCCTCGACCTGCTGGGCTCAGGCGATCCTTCTGCCTCAGCCTTCCAAGTAGCTGGAACCAGAGGCATGTACCACCACACCTGGCTAATTTTTTTATTTATTGTAGAGACGAGGTCTTGTCAAGTTGCCCAGGCTGGTTTCAAATCCCTGGGCTCAGGCAATCCTCTCACCTTCACCTCCCAAAGTGCTGGGATTATAGGCATGAGCCACCACGCCCAGCCAGAACCTACAGTTTCTAAGAACAGGTGGAAGACAGCCGGGTATCTCCAGCAGCAGGAAGACCTGGACACCCCTCCAGCAGCAGGAAGACTTGGACACCTCTCCAGCGCAGGTCTGGACCTTCCTTCTAATGCCTCTGGCTTCAAAGAGAATGGTATACTTCCATCGTGGCACATGGACCTAGCCCTGGGTAGAGTTTGTGGACACCAGCTAACCCTGTCAGATTTTTCTTTCTTTCTTTCTTTCTTTCTTTCTTTCTTTCTTTCTTTCTTTCTTTCTTTCTTTCTTTCTTTCTTTCTTTCTTCCTTCCTTCCTTCCTTCCTTCCTTCTTTCCTTCCTTCTTTCTTTCTTCCTTTCTTCCTTCCTTTCTTTCCTTCTTTCCTTTCTTCTTTCCTTCCTTCTTTCCTTCCTTCCTTCCTTCCTTCCTTCCTTCCTTCCTTCCTTCCTTCCTTTCTCTCTC